>NC_090381.1:43892915-44027915 GCF_036365525.1 Heterodontus francisci
TAGAGGGGGGGGGGAGGAGAAGAGGGGGGGGGAGGAGAAGAGGGGGGGAGGAGAAGAGGGGGGGGAGGAGGAGGAGGGGTGGGTGGGTGGGTGGGGGAGGAGAGAGGAGGGAGGGTGGTGGGTGGGGGGGGGAGAAGAGGAGGGAGGGTGGGTGGGTGGGGGGGGAGAAGAGGAGGGAGGGTGGGTGGGTGGGGGGGGAGAAGAGGAGGGTGGGGGGGGGAGAAGAGGAGGGTGGGGGGGGAGAAGAGGAGGGTGGGTGGGTGGGTGGGGGGGAGAAGAGGAGGGTGGGTGGGTGGGTGGGGGGGGAGAAGAGGAGGGTGGGTGGGTGGGTGGGGGGGGAGAAGAGGAGGGTGGGTGGGTGGGTGGGGGGGGAGAAGAGGAAGGAGGGTGGGTGGGTGGGTGGGGGGGGAGAAGAGGAAGGAGGGTGGGTGGGTGGGTGGGGGGGAGAAGAGGAGGGAGGGTGGGTGGGGGGGGAGAAGAGGAGGGAGGGTGGGTGGGTGGGTGGGGAGAAGAGGAGGGAGGGTGGGTGGGGGGGAGAAGAGGAGGGAGGGTGGGTGGGTGGGTGGGGGGGGGGAGAAGAGGAGGGAGGGTGGGTGGGTGGGGGGGGAGAAGAGGAGGGAGGGTGGGTGGGTGGGTGGGGGGGGAGAAGAGGAGGGAGGGTGGGTGGGTGGGTGGGTGGGGGGGAGAAGAGGAGGGAGGGTGGGTGGGTGGGTGGGGGGGGGGGGAGAAGAGGAGGGAGGGTGGGTGGGTGGGGGGGGGGAGAAGAGGAGGGAGGGTGGGTGGGTAGGGGGGGGGAGAAGAGGAGGGAGGGTGGGTGGGTGGGGGAGAAGAGGAGGGAGGGTGGGTGGGGGGGGGAGAAGAGGAGGGAGGGTGGTGGGTGGGGGGGGGGAGAAGAGGAGGGAGGGTGGGTGGGTGGGTGGGGGGAGAAGAGGAGGGAGGGTGGGTGGGTGAAGAGGAGGGAGGGTGGGTGGGTGGGGAGAAGAGGTGGGTGGGGTGGGTGGGGGGGGAGAAGAGGTGGGTGGGTGGGTGGGTGGGGGGGGAGAAGAGGTGGGTGGGTGGGTGGGGGGGGGGAGAAGAGGTGGGTGGGTGGGTGGGGGGGGGAGAAGAGGTGGGTGGGTGGGTGGGGGGGGGAGAAGAGGTGGGTGGGTGGGTGGGGGGAGAAGAGGTGGGTGGGTGGGTGGGTGGGGGGGGAGAAGAGGTGGGTGGGTGGGTGGGGGGGGAGAAGAGGTGGGTGGGTGGGTGGGTGGGGGGGAGAAGAGGTGGGTGGGTGGGTGGGGGGGAGAAGAGGTGGGTGGGTGGGTGGGGGGGAGAAGAGGTGGGTGGGTGGGTGGGTGGGGGGGGAGAAGAGGTGGGTGGGTGGGGGGGGAGAAGAGGTGGGTGGGTGGGTGGGTGGGGGGGAGAAGAGGTGGGTGGGGGGGGGAGAAGAGGTGGGTGGGGGGGGGGAGAGGAGGTGCGTGGGTGGGGGGGGGGGGGAGAGGAAGGTGGGTGGTGGGGTGGGGGGGGGGGAGAGGAGGTGGTGGGGGGGTGGGGGAGAGGAGGTGGGTGGGGGGGGGGGGGGGGGGAGAGGAGGTGGGTGGGTGGGGGGGGGGGAGAGGAGGTGGGTGGGTGGGGGGGGGGGGAGAAGAGGAGGGTGGGTGGGTGGGGGGGGGAGAAGAGGAGGGTGGGTGGGGGGGGGGGGAAGAGGAGGGTGGGTGGGGGGGGGGGAAGAGGAGGGTGGGTGGGGGGGGGGGGGAAGAGGAGGGTGGGTGGGGGGGGGAGAAGAGGAGGGTGGGTGGGGGGGGGAGAAGAGGAGGGTGGGTGGGTGGGGGAGAAGAGGAGGGTGGGGGGGAGAAGAGGAGGGTGGGGGGGAGAAGAGGAGGGTGGGGGGAGAAGAGGAGGGTGGGGGAAAAGGAGGGTGGGGGGAAAAGGAGGGTGGGGGGAAAAGGAGGGTGGGGGGAAAAGGAGGGTGGGGGGAAAAGGAGGGTGGGGGGAAAAGGAGGGTGGGGGGGAAAAGGAGGGTGGGGGGAAAAGGAGGGTGGGGGAAAAGGAGGGTGGGGGGAAAAGGAGGGTGGGGGGAAAAGGAGGGTGGGTGGGGGGGGGGGAGAGGAGGTTGAGAGGGTGGGCGGGGGGGGGGGGAGAGGAGGTTGAGAGGGTGGGCGGGGAGAGGGGAGAGAAGGGAGGGTGGGGGGCCTCGCCCAGCTCAGCAGTCGGGCTCTGGGGCTACGCCATGTGGTGCTGTTGGCAACCTCCCCCCGCACGGCCTGACCGCTCTGAGGACAGATCGGCCCAGGTGAGCGTGGGGAAGGAAGTAGTGGAGCAGAGCTCAGTGGCTACCCAGGCCTGATGTGGTGGCAATGCCCCCGGGAGCTGTCATGTCTTGTGTCCCGGTCCCTTACCTGCGCTAATCGCGAACAGGAAGGTTTCTCGCAGCCTCACTCGCAGCGTTTCTACTTTCCTCGGCGACAAGATGGCGGAATAATAGGCGTCACGTGACCTGGGCCCAAATCCACGTCCCCGGATGCACAGCGACCTCGGTAGGCGGCTGTGCGCATGCGCCTGCCAATGTCGGTGCAGCCCAGCTCCTCATTGATTCATTTCATTTGGGGAACTCGTCACTTTGGTTTCAAGGTTGAGGTTGTTTTGGTGCTTCACGCTTTTTTCTGCAATAAGCGCAGCTCAACCTAAATGATTTCGATCTGGATTTACATGTTTTTCCTCATATTTATCTAATGCAGATTGGTCTGGATTACATTTATTACTTAGAACAGAAATACACGGAACATAACAGCATAGAAGCAGGTCAACGGCCCAGTCGGGGCCAGCTTTAATGCTCCAAGCGAGCCTTCTGCCGTTCGTTTTCATTTCACTCTATCAGCATGACTCCTCCCCATCCGACAGCTTGCCAAAGACTCAGCTGCATTGGCAAGCCTCAGCATTGAAGAGGCTTCTGCTCGGAAGGATAATTCTCATACAAAAACAAGAAATGCTGGAATCACTCAGCAGGTGTGGCAGCATCTGTGGAAAGAGAAGCAGAGTTAACGTTTCGGGTCAGTGACCCTTCTTCGGAACTGACAAATATTGGAAAAGTCACAGGTTATAAGCAAGTGAGGTGGGGGTGGGGCAAGAGATAACAAAGGAGAAGGTGCTGATTGGACCAGGCCACATAGCTGACCAAAAGGTCATGGAGCAAAGGCAAACAATATGTTAATGGTGTGTTGAAAGACAAAGCATTAGTACAGATTAGGTGTGAATACACTGAATATTGAACAGCAGCAAGTGCAAACCTGAAAAAAACAGTGGGTAAGCAAACAGAACAAACTAAGATGAAATGAAATAAATGCAAAAAAAGATTGTAAAAAATGTAAAAAAGAATGTAAAAAAAAGGAAGAAAAAATAACTTGCGGACCCTGAGCTTCCGGTTGCTTGCCATTTCAACACTCCCCCCTGCTCTCATGCTGACATCTCTGTCCTGGGATTGCTGCAGTGTTCCAGTGAACATCAACGCAAGCTCGAGGAACAGCATCTCATCTACCGATTAGGCACACTACAGCCTGCCGGACTGAACATTGAGTTCAATAATTTCAGAGCATGACAGCCCCCCATTTTACTTTCATTTTTAGTTATTTTTTCTTCCTTTTTTTTACATTCATTTTTACAATTTTTTTTGCATTTATTTCATTTCATCTTAGTTTGTTCAGTTTGCTTACCCACTGTTTTTTTCAGGGTTTTTTTCAGGTTTGCACTTGCTGCTGTTCAATATTCCGTGTATTCACACCTAATCTGTACTAATGCTTTGTCTTTCAACACACCATTAACATATTGTTTGCCTTTGCTCCGTGACCTTTTGGTCAGCTATGTGGCCTGGTCCAATCAGCACCTTCTCCTTTGTTATCTCTTGCTCCACCCCCACCTCACTTGCTTATAATCTGTGACTTTTCTAATATTTGTCAGTTCCGAAGAAGGGTCACTGACCCGAAACGTTAACTCTGCTTCTCTTTCCACAGATGCTGCCACACCTGCTGAGTGATTCCAGCATTTCTTGTTTTTGTTTCAGATTTCCAGCATCCGCAGTATTTTGCTTTTATATTAGGATAATTCTCATGCTCTCTTCTGTCTCCCATAGTTTCGTAAGTGGGGGTGGGGGGGGGAAACCAAGACACACACAAGAAACCGAGACATCAGAGCAACCTCGGTGGGTGAAAAGCACAGTACTAGTGTGTAGGAGGAGGTGAGAAAGGTAAAAGCAGCCACGGACAGTCCCCCTCAGAAGATGGAGGACAGACACATGCTCAGCTGAGTGCAGATGTTGGGCCTCAGGAGTCACAGGAAAGGCTCTACTTTGACCAGCAGCGAGAGATGTGTACCCACAGAGTCCCACAGCAGTGCAGGGTCATGGCTGAGAACGAAGGGGTCCATTCAGCTCATGTGCGCCACCATGGCTTAAGGCTTTGAACACATGAGCTCTTCCATTGAGAGAGTGACCAATGTCATGGACAGCCAGATTTGGCATCACTCAGAGTGGATGCGGGAGCAGTGCACTGACGTGCACAGAATGCATGCCACACTCCGTAGGATGGACTGGTCAGTGGAGCTGATGGCACAGAGAATGGTTGGAGTAAGTGCCAGTTGCACCCCAACTGGTGCTCCACCCCAGCCATCCAGAGTGCCAGCCTTGATCATCCAAGAGGATGAGGGTGCCACACCTCACGGGGCGCCATCATCATCATTGGCCTCCTTGGCCCCTCTGACTGAGGGACTATCTTTGAGGCAGTGCCCAGTGACTGAGGCTGGCCATGCAGTGACGCCTGTGGAGTAGCCTCCAACACAAGGATGACAACCACATCGATCTCAGCGACAAACAAGCAGGCTGCCTCCACCTCATCTGTGTTGTGTTTTCTTTTCCTTATGCTTACCAAGACTTGAGACATCAAGGCACTAACAATGCATCAGAGGTCAGTTAACACTTGAATAGTGGGTTTCTTTATTGAGGGTAGCAGCATGGCATATTTTACAAGAGAACATCTGGTGTTTGGTGATCAGCAGCAGACAGAGTGAGGATTCAGTCACATGGCATGTCACATCATTTCCTGTCTAGCAAGGTGTACTGAACATGTAATCACACCCACTTAAAGTTGTCCTACAACAATCTGAGGCCACATGGGAAGCACCACGTAGAAGTGGCAGAGCAGATGCTACTGCATTGGGAAAAACACTGAGTGGTTCACTGGGGTTTACTTCGCCTGCAAATGTACACACTTTCACTTTTTGATCACAATGTAAATATTGACACATGACGCCAGACGTGTGAGCTTCCATTCTTTAAAGGGGACACTGGAGAAGAGGGAAGAGGTGGTGAAGGGAAACAAGGGTCATTGAAGGGGGACAGTGCAACCTCTGGACAGATCTACATCATTCATTGGCTGTGTCTTCAATGGAAGTGTTCTCACAGACTGCTCAAAGTGAGTTCCAGTCCATGCCATCCTCCTGGATTAGAAGGGCTCAGCTGAAACGTGCCTGGATCCGATGATCCCTGACATTTATGGCATCCTGCCAAGACCCACGAGTCCTGCACCGGGCCCAGCCACCTCTCTGTGCAGCCAAGGAACCTCTGTGTTCTACATCTTCCTCCTCCTGCTCTTCCTCTTCCTCCGATGAGCTGTGTTGTTCCAGTGTCTCAACCTCTTCAAGGTCCACAAGGTCTCTGCAGGGCCGTGTTATGGAGAGCACAGCAGACCTCCACTGATGCGCAAGACCCTTGCAGGAGTGTACCGCAGGGCACCACCTGACTAGTCCAGGTACTGGAACTGCATCTTCAGAAGATCGATGGCCTGCTCGATGGTGGTCCTTTTGAGCAGATGGCTTCGGTTGTAGCGTCTCTGTGGCTTCGACTCGGGGTCACATAAAGAAGTGAGTCGCCGTCTCTTCAAAGGATAACCTTTGTCCCTTAGAATCCATCCATGGAGTTTAGGGGGTGGGTGGTCTGGATGGAATGTAGAGCCGTGGCATCCTGATCTGCTGGAGGATGAAGGAATCATGGCAGCTGCCAGGAAGGCAAGCATATCAGTTAAACGTTGAGGGAGTGGAAGCCCTTCCTGTTGATGAATCTCACTGTCCGATCAGTGGGTGTCTTAATGGTCACATGGGTGCAATCAATGATGCCCTGCATCATGGGGAAGTCCAGCAATGGAGACAAAACCCACTGCCCATTGTGCCTGCAAAGCCCCATCTCTGAAATTGGATGTAATGTCCAGCTTTTGCACATAGTGCATCAGTGACCATTGAGATGCAGTTGTATCAGCTGTCCACAGCTGATCCTTGGAAGGAGCCAGAGGTGAAGAAATTCAAAACCACAGTGATTTTGGTGGCTACTGGCAGGGCATGGCGAGCGGTGCTGCAAGATGTGAAGTCATCTACAACTAGGGCACAAATCTCTGTTACCATCTGCCTTGAGAGTCGCAGTCTCCTGCGGCACTGTTTCTCCGACATGTCCAGACAGCTCGGCGGTAGATCCTATGCCAGGTATATGATTTCCATTGTCTTCCTGCCCCTCATCCCTCTTCTCTGCCCTCCTCATGCCCAGGTCTCTGCCTCCGCTGCTGAGGATGTTGATCCTCCTCACCACTAGACTCAAGATCTGAGAATTATGCTCCCATTACCAGCTGCTGCCTTCCTTGCACTCAGCTGAACTCCCAATAATGTTTGGAAGCCTAACCCACCTCTCTTATGCTCCTGTAATGCCTGGAAGGTCACAACTCCTGCACTGCTCAAGCGTTTACAGAGCACTGTCCCCGCAAACACTACACATTCGATGGCTCTTGTGTATAAATGGCTGAGTGCTCCTCTCAGCCATGCTTCCTTTTATGGACCCACCCAATAACACGGCGTGGCCAAGACTGGCTCCCCAATGTGTTGCCGCCTCCATGAACCCGGTCTGTCCCTGATCCAGCATGGCAACCCCTGCACCCCCACCAAAATCCCAAACTGGCCCCCAGTGAGCTGACAATGAGCTCAGTAATATTAATAGGCCTCATTTTCAAATCAGGCAGATTGCCTGATCCTGCCTTCCCCCCCACCCCAACGAGAAAAATCGCTGGCGGCAGGGACATTGACGGGAAACTGGCACACCGGCCTGCGGATTATTTTTAGTACCTGCCCACATCTGTTTCCATCCCCATCGAACATACAAGCATAAGAAATAAGAGCAGGAGTAGGCCATTTGGCCCCTCAAGCCTGCTCTGCCGTTCAATAAGATCATGGCTGATCTGATCGTAGCCTCAACTACACTTTCCAGCCTGCCCCCCATAACCCTTGACTCCCTTGTAGATCAAAAACAGAGTGCAGATTGCAAGCTGAGTGGGAGATTCGAGTTTGGTGAGTGAGGATTCTAAGTGTTGTTACCTTTATAAAAGTCTTAGGGATTTACAGGCTGTAATGCTGAGTAACTGATTAGTTAAGTAGCTGCCCAATCAAATCTGGTTGCTGCAGTTTCAGCTTCAAAGGGTATAAATACAGAGGTCTGGGTGCAGCCTGCAAACGGTGTGCAGATTGTAAGCTGAGTGTGGAGATTTGAGTTTGGTGAGTTGGGATTTGAAGTATTGTTATCTTTATAAAAGTCTGGTCTGCAGTTAGCATTTAACTGGGATTTACCCTCTAGATAAAATAGGGTTAAGAAAGTAAAATAGGGTTAAGAAAGTAAAGTAAGTTCTTACAGTCTTAGGCAGGGATTAACAGGCTGTATTGCTGAGTAGCTGATTAGTTAAGTAGTTGACCAGTCAAATCTGGTTGCTGCAGTTTCAGCTTCAAAAGATATAAATACAGAGGTCTGGGTGCAGCCTGCAAATGGTGTGCTGATTGCAAGCCAAGTTTGGTGAGTGGCGAATTCGGTGAAGGGGGGAGGAGGTGCTCCATTTTTCTACTTTTTTTCCCTACTTTTTTTAACCAGTAATTGGTTCTTGCTTCAGTGCAGTGGAAGGAGCTGTTTGGTGAGTACCTGATAAGCTATTCTACTTATAATAAATAGTCTGTAAAGTTGAGGTATGGCAGGGCAGCTCTGCCAAGTGGAATGTACAGCCTGTGACATGTGGGAAGTCATGGACGCACCATGTGTCCTAGACAAACACAGCTGCAGGAAGTGTTACCGGCTGTAGAAGCTAAAGCTCCAGGTTTCAGAACTTGAGTGGTGGCTGAAGTCACTGTGCATCTGCGAGGCAGAGGACTATGTGGATAGTATGTTTAGGGAGGTGGTCATACCGCAGGTTAGGAGCATGCAGGCAGATAGGGAGTGGGTGACTGCTAGGCAGTCTAAGAGAACCAGGCAGGTAGTGCAGGAGTCCCCTGATGTGGTCTCACGCGCTAATCGTTTTTCCATTTTGGATACTGGTGAGGGTAATGGTTCCTCAGAGGAGTGCAGTCAGAGCCAAGTTTGTGGCACCACAGATGGCTCAGCTGCACAGGAGGAGAGGAAGAAGAGTGGAAGAGCAGTAGTGATAGGGGATTCGTTAGTTTGGGGAACAGAGAGGCATTTCTATGGCAGTGAACGTGACTCCAGGATGGTGTGTTGCTTCCCTGGTGCCATGTCAAGAATGTCACGGAGCGGCTGTAGGGCATTCTTCCAGGGGAGGGTAAACAGCCAGAGGTCGTGGTCCATATTGGTACCAATGACATAGGTAAAAAGTGGGATGAGGTCCTGAAAGCAGATTTTAGAGAGCTAGGAAGGAGATTAAAAAGCAGGATCTCAAAAGCAGTAATCTCAGGATTAATCCCAGTCCCACGTGCAAGTGAGCATAGGAATAAGAGAACTGGTGTAGGAGGGAGGGCATCAGATTTCTGAGACATTGGGACCGGTTCTGGGGCAGGTGGGACCTGTACAAGATGGGCGGGTTGCATCTTGGCAGGACTGGGACGAATATCCACGCAGGGAGATTTGCTGTTGGGGAGGGTTTAAACTAAATTGTCAGTGGGATGGGAACCCTGAGAGGGAGCTCAGATTGGAGGGAAGCAAAACTGGTAACTTGTCAGGGGTGTGGGAACCAGGAGTAAGTATCAGAGAGGAATACCGAGATGCACAGAATACTGGGGGAGATAGATAGCTTGAGAGTAGGGAATAGAAAGTTATTAGGTGGGGTCAAAGTAAGGGAGAAAGTAATAAAGTCTGAATCAGGGTTAATGTGCATGTATGTCAATGCATGGAGTGTGGTAAATAAGACTGGTGAGGTACAGGCGCAGATTGCCATGTGGCTATAACAGAGACTTGGCTCAAAGAAGGGCAAGACTGGGTGTTAAATATTCCTGGATACAAGGTGTTCAGGAAGGATAGGAAAGGAAAAAAACGTGGAGGGGTGGCTGTATTGATTAAGGAGAGCATTGCAGTGCTGAAGAAAAAGGATGTCCCAGAGGAGTCAAGGACAGAATCAATTTGGCTAGAGCTGAGGAACAAAAAGGTGCGGTTACATTGCTTGGTGTTGTCTATAGGCCACCAGCTAGTGGGAAAGATGTGGAGGAACAAATTTGCAAGGAAATTACAGAGAAGTACAAAAATTATAGGGTAGTTATAATGGGGGGCTTTAATTATCCAAATAGACTGGGATAATAGTAACATAAAGGGCAGTGAGGAGCAAGAGTTCCTAGAGTGTGTTGAGGAAAATTTTCTACAACAGTATGTTGCTAGTCCAACAAGAAAGGAGGCACTGCTGGACCTGGTTCTTGGGAATGAGGTGGGCCAAGTGGATCAAGTGTCAGTAGGAGAGCATTTAGGGGATAGTGATCATTGTGCCATAAGTTTTAGGCTGGCTATGGAAAAAGACAAAGAGCAATCCAGGGTAAGAATAATTAACTGGGGGAAGGCCTACTTCAATGGAGTAAGAATGGAGCTGGGACGAATAAATTGGAGTCAAAAGCTGGCAGGTAAACCAGTTGATGAACAATGGGCTACCTTCAAAGAAGAGATAGTTCAGTCAAGGTATGTTCCCTTGAAGGGGAAAAGTAGGGCAAACAAATCCAGAGCCCCCTGGATGACAGAAGAGGTAGAGATTAAGATAAAGAAGAAAAACTGTGCTCCTGACAGATGCCAGGTAGAAAATACTATTGAGAACCAGGCTGAATATAGAAGGTCCAGAGGGGAAGTGAAAGAGTAAACAAGAGAAGCAAAGAGAGAGCATGAAAAGAGACTGGCAGCTAGCATTAAAGGAAATCCCGAAGTTTTCTATAAGCGTATAAATAGTAAAAGGGTGGTAAAAGGAGGAGTGTGGCCAATTAAGGACCATAAAGGGACACATGGAGGCAAAGGGCATAGCTGAGGTATTAAATGAATACTTTGCTCCTGTCTTTACCAAGGGAGAAGATGCAACCCAGGTAATGTTGAAAGAGGAGGTAAGTCAGACACTAGAGGGGTTTAAAATTGATAAAGAGCAATTATTAGATAGGCTGTCTGTACTTAAAGTGGATAATGCACCAGGACCAGATGGGATGCATCCAGGGATAATGGGGGAAGTGAGGGTGGAAATCGCAGAGGCACTGGCCATAACTTTTCAGTCTTCCTTAGACTCGGGGGTGGTGCCAGAGGACTGGAGAATTGAAAATGTTACACCCTTGTTCAGAAAAGGGTGTAAAGATAAGCCCAGCAACTACAGGCCAGTTAGTTTAACTTCAGTGGTGGGAAAACTTCTAGAAAAAATAATTTGGGACAAAATCAATAGTCACATGGACAAATGCGAGTTAATTAAAGAAAGCCAACATGGATTTCTTAAGGGAAAATCATGTTTAACTAACTGCTGGAGTTTTTGAGGAGGTAACAGAGAGGGTTGATGATAGCAATGCAGTTGATGTGGTGTACATGGACTTTCAAAAGACGTTTGATACAGTGCCACACAACATACTTGTGAGCAAACTTGTAGCTCATGGAATATAAGGGACGGTAGCAACATTGAATTGAAATTGGCTGACTGACAGGAAACAAAGAGTAGCGGTTAACAGATCTTTTTTGGGCTGGAGAAAGGTTTGTAGTGGAGTTCCCCAGGGATCAGTGTTGGCTCCCTTACTTATCCTGATAAATACTCATGACCTAGACCTTGGTGTGCAGGGCACAATTTCAAAGTTTGCAGATGATACGAAACCTGGAAGCATTGTGAACTGTTGAGGTGGATAGTGTAGAACTCCAAAAGGACATAGACAAGTTGGTGGAATGGGCAGATAGGTGGCAGATGAAGTTGAACACAGAGAAATATGAAGTGATTCATTTTGGTAGGAAGAATATGGAGAGACAATATAGGATAAAGGGTACAATTCTAAAGCGGGTGCAAGAGCAGAGGGACCTAGGTGTATATGTGCATAAGTCATTGAAGGTGGCAGGACATGTTGAGAGAGTGGTTAATAATGCATACAGTATCCTGGGCTTTATTAATAGTGGCATAGAGAACAACAGCAAGGAAGTTATGTCGAACTTGTATAAGACACTAGTTCAGCCTCAGCTGGAGTATTGCGTCTAATTCTGGGCACTGCACTTTAGGAGAGCCGTGAGGGCATTGGAGAGTGTACAGAAAATATTCACGAGAATGGCTGCAGGGATGAGGAATTTCAGTTATGAAGGTAGATTGGAGAAGTTAGGACTGTTTTCCTTGGAGAAGAGAAGGCTGAGAGGTGATTTGATAGAGGTATTCAAAATCATGAAGGGTCTGGACAGAGTAGATAGAGAGAAACTGTTCCCACTCATGAAAGGATCAAGAACCAGAGGGCACAGATTTTAAGTATTTGGTAAGAGAAGCAGAAGTGACATGAGGAAAAACTTTTTCACACAGTGAGTGGTTAAAAGGAGTAATGTGCAGAGTTACAGGGAGAAGGCAGGGGAATGGAACTGAGGGAATTGCTCTTTCAGAGACCCAGTGTGGACACAATGGGCTGAATGGCCTCCTTCTGCACTGTAAAGATTCTGTGAAAAATCTGTCTAATTCAGACTTAAATATATTCAATGACCCAGCCTCCACTGCTCTCTAGGGAAGAGAATTCCAAAGATTAATGAGCCTCTGAGAAGAAAATCCTCCTCATCTCCGTCTTAAATGGGAGACCCCTTTTTCTGAAACTGTGCCCCCTAGTTTTAGATTTCCTGACTAGGGAAAACATCCTCTCAGCATTTACCCTGAGCCCTCTCAGAATCTTATTTGTTTCAATAAGATCATCTCTCATTCTTCTAAACTCCAATGACTGTAAGCCTGTTCAACTTTTCCTTGTGAGACAACCCCTTCATCCCAGGAATCTAGCTCGTGAATCCTCTCTGAGCTGCCTGCAATGCAAGTATATCCCTCCTTAAATAAGGAGACTAAAACTGTACTCTGTACTCTAGGTGTAGTCTTGCCCTGTACAGTTGTGGCAAGACATCCTTACTTTTGTACTCCATCCCCCCTTGCAATTAAAGCCAACATTCCGTTTGCTTTCTTAATTACTTGCTGTACCTGCACGCTAACCTTTTGTGATTTATGTATGACAACATCCAGATCCATTTGTACCACAGCATTCTGCAGCCTCTCTCCATGTAAATAATATTCTGCTTTTCTATTCATCCTACCGAAGTGGATAACCTCATATTTTCCCACATTATACTCCAACTGCCAAATTTTTACCCAATTACTTAACCTATCTATATTCCTGTGCAGTTTCTTTGTGTCTTCCTCACAACTTGCTTTGCTACCTATCTTTGTATTGTCAGCAAATTTTGTTTCAATACACTCAGTGCCTTCATCTAATTCATTAATATCGATTGTAAATAGTTGAGGCCCCAGCACAGATCCCTGTGACACCCCACTAGTTTCAGTTTGCCAACCTGAAAATGACCCAGTTAGCCAGTCCTTTCTCCATGTTAATATATTACCCCCAACACTATGAGCTCTTATCTTGTTCCTTTTATGTGGCACCCTTTTGAATACCATTTGGAAATCCAATACACTACATCTACAGGTTTTGCTGCTTGTAACTTCCTCAAAAAACTCAAAGAAATTTGTCAAACATGATTTCCCTTCCATAAAACCATGTTGACTGTCTGATTGCATTATGATTTTCTAAATGTTCTGCTACTACTTCCTTACTAATGGATTCTAGCATTTTCCCAATGACAGATATTAAGCTAGCTGGCCTATAGTTTCCTGTTTTCTGTCCCCCCACTTTCTTGAATGGGGCTTTATATTTGCGGTTTTCCAATCTGCTGGGACCTTTCCAGAATCTATGGAATTTTGGAAGATAACAACCAATGCATCCTCTATCTCTGCAGCCACTTCTTTTAAGACCCTAGGATGCAGGCCACTGGGCCCAGGGGATTTGTCAGCCTCTAGTCCCATTAGTTTTCTTAGTATTTTTTTCTCCAGTGATAGTGATTGTTTCAAGTTCCACTCTTCCTTTTGCCCCTTGATTTTCTATTACTCTTGGGATGATAGTGTCTTCTACTGTGAAAACAGATACAAAATACTTGTTCAAAGTCTCTGCCATTTCCTTGTTTTCCATTATTAATTCCCCAGTCTCTTATCTCTTTTTATATTTCTTGCTAGTTTACTCTCATATTCTAATTGCTCCCTCTTTTTTTGTCATCCGTTGCTAGTTTCTAAAATTTTCTAAATCTTCTGGCCTACCATTAATCTTCGCAGAATTGTACACCTTTTCTTTCAATTTGATGCCATCATTAGTTAGCCACGGATGGTTCATCTTTCCTGTAGAGTCTTTCTCAATGGAATATATCTTTGTTGAGAGTTATGAAAAATCTCCCACCGCATATCTACCTTCTTACCTTTTAACCTATTTTCCCAGTCAACTTTAGCCAACTCTGTCTTCATACTTTTATGATTGTCTTTATTTAATTTTAAGACACTTGTTTCAGACCCAAGTTTCTCACCCTCAAACTGAATGTGAAATTCTATCATGTTATGATCACCCTTCCCTAGCGGATCCTTTACTATGAGATCATGAATTAATCCTGTCTCATTACATATTGCCAGGTCTAAAATAGCCTTTTCTCTGATTGGTTCCACAATGTATTGCTTTAAGAAACTGTCCTGAATACACTTTATGAACTCATCCTCAAGGTTACCTTTGCTAATTTGATTTGTCCAATTTACATGAATATTAACATTGCCCACAATTATTGCAGTACCTTTTTTACAAGGCTCCATTATTTTTTGATTTATACTTTGTCCTACAGTGTAGGCACTTAAAAGGAGCCTATAAACTATTCCCACCAATGTATTCTTGCCCTTGCTATTTCTTATCTCCACCCAAACTAATTCTACATCATGATCTTCCAAGCTAAGATAATTTCTCACTACTGTACTAATCTCATCCTTTATTAATGGAGCTGTCCCACCTCCTTTTCCTTTCTTCCTATCCTTCCGAACAGTCAAGTACTGTAAAATATTTAGTTCCTAGCCTTGGTCACCTTGCAACCACATCTCTGTAATGGCATTCAGATCATATGCATTTATTTCTATCTTGTTACGAATGCTGCATACATTCAAATAAAGAACCTTTAATTCTGTCTTTTTACCATTTTTCCCTATACCGACTCTATTTGCTTTTGCACTCCTATGTTTGTATGCTCTGTCCCTTCCTGTCACACTCTGGTTATCATTACCCATATCGCTACTTGTACTATTGCCTTGTCCTTTCTCTTTAACTTTCTAAATTTCTCCTCATCTGAACCCACCTCCCACTGAACCCACGCCACTATCCAACCCGCTGGGACGGTGTAAAATTCAGCCCACTGACTCTCAGGAAAGCGATCAACATGTGCAGAAGCACTGAAATTGTGAATCAGCAGCTAGACCATATTCATGGCAGAACAGACCAGACCAAAAGGGCAGAAAGATCACAAAGGGCAGGATGCAAATACTGCGGAGGACATCACGCACAGGAAAAGAAGGAATGTCCAGCGTGGGGAAAGCGATGTTCTTACTGCAAGAAGCTGAATCATTTTGCACACAAATGTTTGGCTAGAAGGAAGCACAACAGGCAGGTACAGATGACCACTGGAGAGATATCAGCCGAAGATTCTGATGAATCACTATACAACATACAACAGGTTGGTTCAGACAGCTCAGTTGGTGACAAATAGTTTGTGATTGTTGGAATGATGACTGCAGAAGGAGAATATCAAGTCAATATAAAGTGCCAGGTAGACACCGGTGCATTATGCAACATCATGACCTTCACAGACCTCTGCAAAGTGGCTCAACATGGCGATCCAAAAATGAAACCCTGAAAAGGAAGGTTGAGGCTATATGATGGCACCATACTATTGCCAAGAGGACAAGTTACTCTGAGAGCCCATTGCAATGACAAGAACGAAGATCTGGGGTTCCAAATCATAGACGGCAAGCAAAAGCCACTCATCTCAGCAGAAGCAAGTCTAAATCTTGGACTGGTAACCCTCAATATGCAAAAGGAGAAAACCCTGGAGATAGCCTACAGGAGATAGCACTGGAATGAGAACGCCTTTGCCAGTCGCAAGGTGACACGAGTCATACAAGTGGCGAGGAAGATCTGGCAGTCATCTTCTCAGGCGTCTGAGGTGAGGCTGTGGGGAAGGAGCGCTCAGATTCTGCAGAGCGGGCAAACAAAATCGAGGTGAAATGGCAGAAAGCCAAATTTTATTTTGACAAAACTGCCAAACCATTGCCAGAATTGAGCATTGGAGAGCTAGTCAGGGTACAAACCTTCAACACGTTCAACAAGAGTCAGCGCAAGTGGCAACTTGGGACCTGCATAGAGCAGTTGTCACCTCAATCGTATGCGGTGGCAGTGAAGGATCAGAGATACCGTCACAACCACAGACACACACGCACAACTGGGGAAGCTGTTCCTTCACAGCAGGTGGCCAATCAGGAAGATAAGAACTCACCAACTGCACAGAACAACCATGAGCCCCAGAGATCCACAGCACCCTAACAACGGAAACTGAACAACAGTTACCGCAATAACAAGTGACAAGGGAACGACACTCGCCGGAGAAGGAAAATTAACCAGATGAGCAACTAACGACAACGCGCACGCATACTATTTAGAGACAGGCACGATTTAATGACTGTGTGCAATGGATGTGCAGAGACTGACAAGAATGACGACTACTAATGCATGAGAACGGTTGTGTGCATAGTGGGTAACTTGGGCAACTCACAGTGTCAATGATAATGCATGCAATTTTTTGTGTCTTTTTGTATGAAAAGGGGGATGTTTGGGATCGAAATGCAATACTTTACCAATGCGCCTCCTGGCTTGCTGTAGTCATGTGACCTCTACCATGAGGCACTCTGACTGGGGGCGGCCATTACAGTCAGTTTCAATAAAGGCTCAGTATACACCAGACTGGTGTCCTGTGAGCTGGTAACAATGGCCTTAACCCCGACACCAGGCAGGCAAAACAGCCTTCGGCACTCACATTCTCAGCTGCAGAGAACAGTATTTATCCCCTAACTATACTGTCCCCTGCTACTACTACTACATTGCTTTTACTCCCCCAACATGAATGGCCCCCTTTACCAAGGTCAGTTTGCTCATCCTCCCTGCAGTCCCTTCTCTCATCCACATAGGCTGCAAGAACATTGTACCTGTTGGACAAACGCAAGGGCTGAGGCTCCTGTGCTACCTTCTGGATCCCCATACCTGCCTCATTTGTAGTCATACCCTCCTGTTACTGACCACTGACCAAATCTGAAGTACTTAACCTCAGGGGTCTGATTGCCTCCTGAAACAAAGTATCCAGGCAACTTTCTCCCTCCCCGATGTATTGCAGTGACTGAAGCTCAGAATCCATCTCATCAACTGAGCCAAAGTTCCATGAGCTGCAGACACTTACTGCAGATATGGTTGCTGTGGATCACACTGGTGTCCCTCAACTCACGCATGCTGCAGCTGCAACACATCAACTGCCCTGTCATGTCTGTTTTATATTTAACTAATTAGGGTTTCAGGTTTAGAAATATCATTCAATGAATATTTGTAGTTATATTAAGTAGTTAAACTAGTTAAGGCATCAATTTAATATAGTACTTATATCTCCCCAGTCCTAGTTTAAACTTAAAACTTGCCAATCACCTGCCTGCTCACATAATTAATGCCTCTAGACCTCAGCTTTCAGATTTTGCTATCTCTTGCTTCCTCTCTCTTTGTTTTGTAAAAGACCAGAACTGTACCTCTTCCATCACTGTGCTGAATTCCCTCACTCTCCAAATTCCCAAGGTAAGTACTCTGTAGAAGCTGTACTCAATCAAGCTGGCCTCTCAACCTAAAAATCCTACCCCAAATATTTGTTCAACGTCACTGCCATTTCCTCTTTCCCTATGATAATTTCTTCTGTTTCTGCTTTTAAGGGACCAATGTTTACTTTAGCTACTCTCCTTTTTATGTACTTGTAAAAACTCTTACAATCAGTTTTTATATCCCTGGCTAGTTTACTCTCATATATTTTTTTCCTTTTTATCAACTATTTGGTCATGCATTGCTGGTTTCTAAAACACTCCCAATCTGCAGGCTTACTATTATTCTTTGCAACATTATAAGCCTTTTCTTTTAATCTAATACTATTCTAACTTCTTAGTAAACTATGGATGGTTCTTTCTTGCTGAGTTTTTTTTAATGGAACATAATTTTGTGAAAATTTTGAATAATTTCTTTAAATATTTCCCACTGTTAATTTACTGCCACACCTTTTATTCTATTTACCCAATCAACCTTAGCCACTTCTCCTCTCATACCTATGAAATTGGTTTTATTTTAATTTAAGATTCTTGTTTTGGACTCAAGTATGTTACTCTCAAATTCAATATGGAATTCAATTTTTTGGTAATTACTTTTTTCCTAGAGGATCTTTTACTATGAGATTACTCCTTAAAACCTATCACTTGGACTAAGCTTTTGGCCATCTACTGGAATATTGA
This sequence comes from Heterodontus francisci, assembly GCF_036365525.1. NCBI lineage: Eukaryota > Metazoa > Chordata > Chondrichthyes > Heterodontiformes > Heterodontidae > Heterodontus > Heterodontus francisci. Next base: position 43,910,801 of record NC_090381.1, read on the forward strand.
CTGGCGTGGTTCATTGTCCAATTTTGCCTCATAAGGCTCTTGTGAAACACCTTGGGATGTTTTAGTGTGTTAAAGGTGCTAATAATACACGTTGTTATTGTTGTGATCCTCAGAAGCAGGCTTGGTGCTTGTTTCTTTGTTTTGTACCTTTTGTGTATAGAGTTCATGTTGCTGTCAGTGTGTTCGAATTTTAAAATGCAACACATGTCAACAGGGTAATGGGTCAACAGGAGAACAATTAGGAATTTGGAGCAACACATGTCAACAGGGTAATGGGTCAACAGAAGAACAATTAGGAATTTGGAGAAGGAGTAATTTGCAACGTCATTTAGACAAGAGCAATATCTCATCTGTTGTATAAACGTTTTAAGAGTGATGTCCATTTAAGAACTCAGTATGCTAATGAGCTAAGTACCAAGATGTAGCCATGTGACTAGAAGCCATAGTCACTCTGCACTGTAACACCCTGGACAAAGGTTCTGTATATAGTTTGCTCTGTATTGTGTGTATTAGTTTAACTGTTAATAAACCTACTAGAGATCTTCAAGGAACTGAAATCTACATACTTCATTGTGTTGCTTAAGATAACACAAAGAAAAACACGACATCACCCAAAGTAGTTCACCACTCACTGCATAAACAGAACATTATACATTACTTTGTCTGACCATATCCATAAGAAGTACCTAATGTATATAAAGATAACTGCAAACCTTTTATTTGCTTTCCTAGAGTTGACATCTGATATAAAATGTTCAGGTTATATAACAGGAAAATTGTGATGAGACCTTATGGGGTGGATTTTACTCTTAGCCTGATGTTGGGGTTTGTGGTGGTGGGGGAGTGGAGAATCGGAGCGGCAGCAGCCACCACAGAACCTGATGCTGGGATTGCTGGGCCTGATCTTCCCGGGGGCTGCGACGCACTGTGGCAGTACTTTCATGACAGGACCCTAGTTTAAATATTTAAAATACCTTTTTGCATAAATTTCAGTGTCATCCACCGCAATTTTCCTATCCATTCCTGATCTTGAGCTCGACCTGCGGCACTCATGCGCTTTCACTTTCCCGTCCATGAGAAGCTGGCGCCACTGAGGACGGGAAGGGGTCAACTCTGCATTTTGTTTATAGATGTTGGGGGGGGTGGATTGGGTCAACTCTGTATTTTGTTTGCAGGCTGGCAGCCTTTTAAAAATGATGCCAGAACCTGCTCCCGCATCAGGTGATGCTACTTGATTGGAGGCGGATGCAGCCTCCGTCAATATGTTAAGTGGCAGCCCACTGCAGGATGATAGTGGGACAACAAAATCCAGCGGTGTGTGTGAGGTAATTCTTTCAATTTGACATCTTTTTCAAGTGCAACATTCCGGTCTTGCCCACAATCAGAAAATGTGTTTATTATTTAAACATTTTAATAGGTCTGGCACACTCTAGCTGTTTGAATTGGGTTCAGTTCAGGGAGAGGTTCAAGCCTTAGAGGGAGGTCCACCAGCATCTAAAAAGAGAAAGGACAAGTTAAGTGTTTTGCAGACCTTTTGGAGACAGGAACGGAAGTGGTGGGGTGGAGGGGAGGGGAGGGGAGGGGGGTGAAGGGTGGCAAACAAAATAGCAAGGGCTGGCATTCCTGACGTTGTCCTGGCCCCCTGCCTTTTGTCCAGGGTAGGGAAGGCCCGAGGCCAACCTTTCCACCCAAGGTCAATTGAGGCCCTTAAGTGGCCAATTAATGGTTATTTAAGGGCAGCCTCCACTCCAATTTTGTGGAAGACAGAGGGGCCTGCTGCTGCGTGGAGACGCTGCCAGGTGAGACCTGACAGCCTTCTAGTGAGGTCTGGGGTCCCCCCTTTTGGAGGCAATCCAAGGCCCCCAGGGGGTCCCCCTGGCTGTGTTAATCACCCAACTACCCCCCCCCCCCCCCCCGCCCCATCCTCACCAATCTTTTCCCCACCTCGTCACTGGAACCTGTCTGACTGGCATTGGCGACCCTGACCCCACTCACCTGAGTCCCGGGATCTCCTCTATTTTTGGCACTGCCGGCCTCTTGCAGTCCCGGCAGTGACCACCACTCCCAATGCCCAGTGGCACTGTCGGTCTTGCAGAGCTGCTGGCCCTCCGATTGGCCAGCAGCTCTGGAGACAGGCACTTATCCCTTAAAGGGACAGTTAATTGGCAGGCAGTTAATTGGTGCCCATCGTTAAATTGTAACAGGGGTCTGATGGAGGGCTGAGGCGGATTCTCCCCATGCCGTCCAGCCTGTCACCAGGACCCCCATCGCCAGATTAAAATCTGGCCCTTTGTCAGAACTCCAGGCTAACAAAGAACCTCCATCCTAAATATTATCCTGTTTTTTCTCTATACAGGTGCAGATGGACCTGGTGCATATATCTAGTATTTTATGTTTAATTCAGATTTCTAGCATTCACAGTTTTTTCATTGTGTGCTAATCCTATTGAAAAGTCCATTTTCAAATAAAGGTCTTGCACCAACAATAAACAGCTAGCTAACTTAGAATTGTTAGCTTAGGTTTAAAGTTTCATAGCATCTGAATGTGGTGTTTGCAAGTCAGAATGGTGGTGATTCTTTGGTGTAAGCAAAACTTTAATAAGAATTATGTTTTGTTATGTTTCTGATTATCATCATTGATTATAGAACACAAGAATTTTAATTTGTATCTCAACTTCAATTGCTCATCTCACAGTGATCTCCATCATTCCACTCTAGTTCAGCCCATCTTATTACAAATTGGTAGGGCCCTACCAAATTCAGTCAAATTTTACAAATTTCACAGTTGCAGCATTTTAAGAATCGTGAATTTCATGATTTCCCATATGTAAATCATAAATTTCACAATGTCACAACAAACCATGAAAACAATCTATTTAAAACAAAAAAAGGAAGGTTTCTGGTTTCAAATGGCATTTATTGCATACTCAAAACATATTGTAAAAAGCTGACTATAAACAGGTCACATTCTTTACTCACTGAAGTCAGTGGTTGAATGTGAGCATGGAGCAACCTGCAACTGTCTCTTTCTTCATTCCCCATCTCTGTGCTGTGGAAACCTATCCATTATTAAACACCGCTTTCTCCACGTCCACAGAGTTTGGGCTGAATTTTACAGAGCCCCCGATGTCGGGCGTCGTGGTGGGGTGGTGGGGCTAGAAAATGCCTCTGGCAGAGGCCCGCCACAGGCCTCAACACCAGGAAGGTCCAGCCCTATATTGCCGGCGGTGGCGAGGTCTCGTGGCGGGCCCCTTGCGCTCGGCGACAGAAGCCAAATTTTCATATATAAAATAATTTAAATGAACAAATAGATTACCCACCCGTTCCCGCCGTCTGTTCCGGAGCGATATTGGTGCCGGTGGGTGGCACTCCCACACCGTCGGAACCTTGTCCATGAATCTGAGGCAGAACACTGGCGGGGAGAGGAGAGCAGGTAAGTTTTTCAGTGTGGGGGGGTGGGTGGAGCGGCATCAGAGTAATTTCATTGGTGTAGGGGATAGGGGTAAAGATAAAGTTTATGAACTTTGATTGGGGAAGGTCAGGTGCACAAGGTAATTATTTTGGGGGGAAAAGGGCAAGGAATTCAATCTATGGTTGTTGGGGGGTGGTGGGAGAGGGTCAAGATGAATTAATGTTTAAAACTTCATTCTCTTTTAACTATAACGATCGGGCTCGGAGCCCTTTTAAATTGGCATCAGAGCCTGTGTAAAGGCTCCATGTCATCGGAGAGGGGGGCAGTCCACCCCGGCCATTGAAATGAGCTGCCGCATTTAATATTGCATCAGCTCCGAAACATGCGGTTCACACTCATGGACCGCCATTGTTTACATCTGCCACCAATTTCGGTGGCGGGAATGTAAAATATAGCCCTTTGTTGAAATTGTCAGATAGCCCTGCAAGTTGGGGGGATTCTGCATACCACAGAGTTCCAAATCTGCTTCTTTTGCAATGCTTTTATAAGCAGAAATCTCCAGCCTACAGTTCTTGTCAAAGCCAGAAATCACATCAAACGAGTTTAAATCCACCATCAACAGGAGCATTTGTGCAGGGTCAAAGATACGCACAGCTTTCAGGAATGCCATAGATGGTTTTGAAACCTCTAAGCAGCTTTTTCTTCACTGTTTGACTCTTCCCTGTAACAATAAAATTGTTTGCGCTTCTTTGCCATGTAAGAAAACATCTGTTGAGCACAGGCATTTAATTCAGCATCATCAGAGTGTTGTTCGTTTGACTGTGCTTCAGCCCAGAACAGTATATCCATTACTTTATTGTAAGCTTTGTGGATTGTGACGTGTCGAGATTCAAATCAAAGTGATTAAATCCATCAGTCATGTAGCATTCTTGACACCAAAATGAATCTCCTTATTATGCTGAGAATTGTTTAGAAGGGTGACAACATCTGTTAAAACCTGTGTTTTCGCTGTCAGTGTAAGCTCTTCTGAGACAAGGTCTGAGTAGTATATCAGGTGAGCTGCATGATCCTGTACTACCTGAATCAAGAATTCCAATGTGTAATTACTGACTCTGGAAGAAGGGCAATGTTTTGTTCCCCAATTTCAGCCATTTCAGCCGCCTTTGCAATGTGTTGCCTGTATCGAAGCTTGCGGCTAGGGCAGTGTTTGAAGATCTTTTTAATGTAGCTGACCAGTTTGTCAACTTTACCAAACTCGCTTTGCCACAGGTAACTGACAAGACAATACATCTAATCTGGACAGTATTCAGCATTACACCTTGGAGCACAGATTTGAAAGATTTTGTCATGTAGGTTGCATTGTCACTAAAGAAAGCAAACACTTTGTTGAAATCTTTGGGAAACTGTAGTGTAATTAACAGCTTCCAAGTGGACGCAGTCTGTGAGCACTGTTGTTAACTATCCTAACTCTATATCTTCAGCCTTACCAGATATAAAATTTTTAAAAAGCAGCACATAGTTGTCTTGCTCATCAGTGGACTCATCACAAATAATTGCAAAAAATGCACATGCGTTAATCTGAGACTTCATCTCAATGTGTAGCAAAAAACTTTGGTAGTTAATCCTGTCATTGTTTGTTTGCAGTTGGCAAACAACCAGCATTTTGCATGTTAAGTTGAATGAATACCCACAGCTTTGGGTGATCAAGTTTTTCCAATGGTATGTTGGTGCTCGCAAAAGCATCCATAAGTTCCATTGTAACCAAATTACAATTTTCTGAGCTCTCTGTCAATTTCTGAAAAAGAGATGCAGTCGTTGCTTTTTTTGTGTGTGTTCGTTTTCCAGCAGTGCAGTGTCGTATGCTCTCTTTTTACTGCAATGGCTTTGGGACTCTAAGTGGCGCAGAACCATTGCCCGCCATGAGTGATCCAATGAAACATTGTAACTTGTACAAACAAGCTTCCAAATTCTTTCACTCAATTTGCTGCAGTAATGGTTGTAGCCGTTTTTGATTTGCTCATTCTGGCATTCTCATTTGCCTACTAATCATACTTCAAAACTACAAGAGAAGCCCTCCCTCATCTACTAATCAACGAATTGAGCCTTGTGTCAATGAATAAAACGCACAAAGTTTGCAAAATGGCCAATTTTACAGAGGACCCAAGATTTCATGGAAGGCCCAAGATTTCACAGTCCGTGACGCATTTTTCACGGCCATAAATTTGGTAGGATGTACTAATTGGCTTACTATGGATGCTCCATGTGGACTCACGAACAAGAGTAGTTAATCAATTCAGAACACAAATTCATATCATAACATTTCCCTTTTTCATATTTCTATTTTAAGCAATCATCACACTATTTAGAATGAAGCAGCTGTACCCATAATTCTTCATAGATAAGTCCTCTCAGTTGGTTGCCATTATAGCTCAATGGTTCCCTTTCATAGGGGCTCAGATCCTCCTGCAAGAATACTGATGGAATTCATCTGCATTGAAAATTTCTTAATTCCTTCAAACTCCCCATGCAATCCTTACAACTCAGAATGCTGGTCTTTACAGAAGAATGTAGAATACCTTCTGCTAGTTTAACATTTTCTCTATCTCCTGGCAGTCCACTTCCTTATTATTTAATTCATTTGCATTGTTAACATCTTGGTTTTCTCAACAGTTTTCTAACTGGTCACTGCTGTTTAATTTTGCTCAGTGGAATCTCCAACTTTTTATCTTTTTATGCTCAATCTGAGCAGTGCTATTTTCAAATATTTTCAAGATTTCTATCTCAGACAAATTGTGTTGCTTAATCAATCATTCATATGGCTTTTTATTACCTTCTCATTTTGTAGCTTCTCAAGATAGAATAAAACATGGGCCGCAACTTTATGTTGGGCAGGAGGCCCTGCCCACTGGCCAAAAAGTCAGTGGCGAGTCCACCTCTGCCAGGCCTGAGGAGCCGCCCAGGATTTTACGCTCCCCAGGCCCTTTATTGGACTCGAGTGGGACTTTCACTCCTCTAAGGCAGGAAGTCCCACCTCGAAGAGCTGCTGGCCAATCAGCGGACAGGCAGCTCTCAGTTCCAGCAGGGCTACCGGGAGCGGCCACTGCTGGGACTGCACCCAGCCAGCAGCAGGATCATGGACGTCGGCCCTGGAAGAGAGGTAAGTTTTGGGGCCTCGCCGGGACACTTGACCAGACCCTGGCGAGGCAAGTGGGGTCAGTTGGGATGGACGGGGCACTTTATTTCACTGAGGGTGGTTGGGGTTTCGGTGGGGGGGGGCCCTCTGTGGGGCGCAGGGTGCCTGATCGGGAGGGCCACCCCCAGCCCGCAAGGACCTGGTGGCCTTCTGCGGGGCCTAAGGCGCCCACCGGCCTCTGGTAAAATATCAATGGCGATGGGAGGAGTCCCTTAAGTGGCAGTTAATTGCCACTTAAGGGCCTTGATTGGCCTGGGGCGGGCAGGCCATTTCTCGCTGCCGCCCTCGTATGGGAATGGCACCCCCCCATCTCCCACTCAATTTTACGACCCCCCCACTCCCTGCCACCAGCCCACTCCTGTTGGGGGGGTGTAAAATTCTGACCATGGTATCAAAGCTTCTGTGGCTTTCTTCAACAGAAATTTTGCTCACCTTGGGCTAGATATTTCACTGTGATGGGTTTACTGTCAGCAGCACAATGGAACTGCAATTCCATCCACTACTGTAACCCTGGTAAGCTCCCATTAGATTCTCCTCAGTGAGTCCTAATTAGATATTTAGATTGGGTTCCCAATGTCCACTATTGAGGACCTAGTTCTCAGGGCAGGGAACCCCAGTGCTTTTGTCATGTTGGACTGGCTGCAGCAGTTAAAATAACAAGGGAAGCCATTTTGCCTCTGAAGTAATTTGGAGACTCTTTAGTTGAGGTTGTTATTCGCAATCCAGCAAAGGAGGATCAAGCTTCGAGGGGTTCTGATGAAAGATCACAGACTTGAAACATTAATTCTGTTTTTCTTTCCACACATGCTGCCAGACCTGCTGAGTAGTTCCAGCATTTTCTGTCTTTATTTCAGATTTCCTGCATCTGCAGTATTTTTCTTTTGTATTAGTGGTTAATTCAATGCTACTTCTAGGAATGCCCACCTTGAAGAAGTTCTGCTCTTCTCTCCGACGGGATTTCTGTTTGCCTCTTTTACATTGTTCACGTTTATTCCCTTCTCAGGTTTGATTTGGTAAGTTCTGATGAATATTTTAGGGGGAATTTTAACCCCCCAGGACAGGCGGGACAGTGTTGGGCAGGGGCAGGGTGGGGTTTAAATGGTTAAAAGCGGGAAACTCAACCCCAACCCACTATGAGCGTGCCTACTTCCAGTTTAACCACAGGAGGTTGGGGAGATCAGATGAGTAACCTGCTCTGGAGAGGCAGATTGGTAATTACTATATTTAAAAGAGGCTTTAAGCCTCAGATTTTGTCAGTGATTTGGAATTAACACCTCCAGCACAGGTTCCCTGGGGCTTGTTTGTGTTTGTACATCATCAACATTTCTTCATTCATACTTTTAAATCACAAGAAATGTGCTATATTGACACTTGTGAAAGGATATTGCTGCGACGGATTTGGTGACATGTGGGTTGATATAATAAGGCGGGAGGTGTTTTTTTGGATTTCCAACGGCGGGATATTTTAGAGGAATTAAGTCGTTGGTGGGTTTGCAGCGTTCAAGAATTCCCCCAGCGCAGTGGTGGATTGTAGCTTTGCATTTATTTACATGCTATGAATATTCATTACCCCATGCATAGTTAGGATTTAGTCCTATCTGCCAGATTAACTGAACGGTGAACGATATTCCTGTACCACCTGGAATGTTTCAACATGGGGCACAGCAGTCGGATTTGTGCAGTTGAGTGTCAGGACTGTGCTCTTCTCTTTCACTCAGCAGCTAAACTAACACCAGCATTGGAATGGATGTTTGCCTCCAGGTTTGGCACCAGCAAGGGTGACTCATCTCGGGGGTTGGGGGTGGTGGCATGGGCGGGCGCTACATGGAGGAGATGGGGAGGGTAGTCGGGGAGGGAAGGGTGGGTTCTCGGGTGCATGGAGGAGCAGGGGAAGGAGGAGGGCAGAGTCCAGAGTGTGTAGTGGCTGATTTTGATGATGACGCTGACTGTGTGCAGTTGCAAGGGGTGGTTGGTTGATAGGTTCCTGTCAGAAAACTGGTGGTCATGAGAGCCCTAAAAGGAGGGTGGATCACTGTCAACTTCGGAGTCCTGTGTGTCCACACCAGCGTACTGTCTGGCAGAAGGTATGGTCACAGTCACAGGGGGCTATTGTGTATAGTTGGGGGGGTGGGGGGGGAGGTCGAGACTTAGGGCTGGGTATTTGAGGTCATCATAGGGAGGGGATTGGGAATCTGTAACTATACCAAGGTGGACTTTTGGCGGATCAAGGGTGAGAGTCGGCAGTTGGATGGTGATGGGAGTAAAGACAGGTAGGGGGGGGGGATGACATGTATAAATTGATGATGAGCCGATTCACTGTAATGGGGGGAGGTTCTATGGTAACGGGGAAGGGTGAAGGTGAGGTTAAGTTGGGTGGGCTAAGGGTGATGGGTGCAGACTGGAAGGTGGCAGGAGGAGGTTGGAAGGTGGGCAAACTTGCTTGTATCACAGCCGCAACATTTTCTGGAAGAAGAATGCAAACCACGTGTCCAGTCAAGGAATGCAAGTCGATTGGGAGGAGACAAATGATGATGGGTGGGATCTCCTGCTGCATACAAATGTAAGGCATATCACATCAATCTTGCTCATGACTTTCATGGTTCTGCTGAATGGCAGAAGAAGGACGGTTTTACAACCCTCTTCTCAACTCGACAACTGAAAAGCTGCAAAGACATGGGTCTCATAGACGCAATTTGTCCTCTAACACGCAAACAATTGCAGCGGGAGAGACTGAGGAGGGATCTTTGTGATCAATGGATGATGCCTCAACAGGAGCAGCAGGCAGCACAAGAGGGTGAAGCTGCTCAGAATGAAGCCATCCAGGAAAGGCTTTATCGAAGACAGGTGCTGGCGTGTCATTGCATCCTCAGGACAAGGACATATTACCTTCAGATGTCAGAGAGGCAACGCCAGAGAAGCATGAGGATGTGACTTGCAATGGTGACAGAAATGTGTACAATATGTCAAAATTACCTGTAGCCACTTGTTTTTGTTGGGAATCCCATGCCACTTACCCTCAAGGTTATTATTGCACTCAATTTCTTTGCTACCAGGGATCAATGGGCGACATATGTGGCATCTTGCAGTCTGCGACCCACAGGTGCATCAATGAGGTAACCAATGCTCTTTCTCGACGTGCCAATGATTTCATCTACTTACCTGTAGACAAGTACAGCCAGGCAGCAAGGTCATTGCTGGCTGGCAATGCTGGCTTCCCTAGAGTGCAAGGGTGATCAACTGTACTCATGTGGCCATTAGAGCTCCCCAGAACCAGCCTACCATCTTTGTTAATCATAAAGGCTTCCACTCCTTAAACGTGCAACTGGTTTGTGACCACAGGAGAAGAATCATGCATGTTTGCGCACGTTTCCCCAGGGAGCTGTCATAATTCCTACATTTTGAGGAACTCCCAGCTGCCAGCAGTTTTCAAGGAACCAAACGAAGTGGACGGATGGATCCTGGGTGACAAGAGTTACCCCCTTGGTTGATGACACCAGTACGTCATCCACAAAGTGCTGCTGAAGAGAGGTACAATGCTGCACACACATCCACCAGAGCCATCATTCAACACACCATTGGCATGCTGAAAATGCAATTCTGTTGCCTTGACCGATCTGGAGAGGCTGGCTCGGGCCCGACCCAACAACAACCAACCCGAACCCAACCCGGGCCAGAGTCCTTTAATTTTTTTTAAATGCCCGACCCAAAAATAACAAACATATTATTGAAACAGAAAAAAAATCGTAGATTAAAATGAAAACAAAACGAAACGAAACAGCACAGTCCAGCCCGACCTGACCCAAGCTCGAATGCTGGACACAGAATACAGACCCGACCCGACACATGTAGTCGGGTTTGGTCAGGTTTGGGTCAGGTAGCCAGGCTTTACACCACAGAGGGCGTCTGCTGTGCCTTGCACAACCTTGCAATTAGACGCGAGAACATTCTGAAGACGGAGGAACAGCAGTCCTCCTCAGATGAGGATGACAATGAAGAGGGTAAGGAGGAGGACAACAATGCTGTCATCAATATGAGGGCCATGGAGAGACATGCAAGGGACATCAGGGAGAACCTCATTTATGCACATTTCAGCCAACACTAAGCCACATCAAGAACGTTGGGAGGAGAACCATAACAATTCCCCATAGAAATTCCCTTTTGCATGATGTTTTCTTCATCTCTGCAATCTTAACGAAGCGTGGCTGCACTTTCATGTGATTGGCATTTGAAATCATCTATGGGCCACAATGAATGTGACGACACACCACTGCAAGCAACGTTAAATTATGACTGTAGAAAACAAAAGTAAGGTACGACAGTATTGGAAAAAGTTATGAATCATCAATAGGAAAACAGCCAGCATTGAAGATTGAAGGCTCAAATTCCAATGAGATATGGACACTGGACATTTCCTGAGATGCTTTGCAAGCATCATTGTGTCCCTGCCAGAGGCCTCCAAAAAACTTTTTTGTATCCATCTGTAATCAAGCCTCACATTACTGAGTGGATCAAATTTTGCAAGAAATAAAAATGTTTTAATACATCTTTGCAATTGTGACAATTTGTAGAGCACTCTTGCCACCTTCCTGATCAAAACGGTTTCAATTTTCTTTTCCTGCCACTACGTCTAGGTGCTACCCTGACATGAGCAGCTGAGGTGGAGGCTCAGTGTGCTGCCCCGTTGCTGTGATGACCGTGGAGGGAGGAACGGTGGCTTGATGGCTCCATTCTACAGGGGGTCTGCAGTAATGGTGTGCTTGCCTGCTAGAGGTAAGGGGGTCAATGTCAGGGGGGAGGATGAGATTCCCCTTATCCTGGGAGTGTCCGGACAGGAAGGTCCCGGGGCAACTGGCATGCACTCTTCCTCCATCTGTGTGTACGATGGCACCTGCCTGTCTCCATGAGGGGAAGGAACACCTAAAGAGAAGCCCAGGTTCCTCGGCCTGCTCTCGCTTAGACTCTGCTGCACGCAGCCCACGGAAACAGCGATTGAGTGCAGGTCAGATTGCATATGGCTCAAGTGATCAACCAGACTCACCATGGAACTCACCAGATTCTCGACTGAGGAAGTCATACGCTCATATACCTGGGGCATGGCAGACGTCATGGCTTGCATGGACTCCTCCATGGCACGCGCAAAGCCACGCATGACCTCGGGCATCTCTGACATATTTTCCACATGGCTTTTCTGCACACCCAGCAGACTTCTCGTAGCAACAAACATAGGATCATCATGAGCGTGGGGCTGAGCAGGGGTCTGGTCCCCAGCTGTCCTCCGATAGTCAGGGGACCCGGCTGATACATGCTCCCTCAGTTGCTAGGACCTGTGTATGTTGTGCACACCAGCTCGTGATCCAGATTCTAACCTTAAACCCCCTCATGGACTGTGTGGATGTATCTGCGTTGGCGGAAGTGGAAGAAGAGGCAGGTTATGGTACATCATCTGGGCATTGACTTCTTCTTCCTCCCCAGAGGAGGATTCTTGGGCCACGCGGCGTTCTGCTATTCGAGTGCAGGTACCTGCAGTGGAGACACAAACAGAGGCACTTTAAGCATGTGCTTCATATGAGTTTGAACAACTTCCTTCAGTTTCCACATATGGCTGCAAGAGCAGAGAGGACACTTCGTCCTTACGCCGTGTGGCTCCTGCCTCACCACCTCCACTCGCCCTGCCTCCCTCCTCTCTCACGATCTCTGAAGCCTCCTCCTCAGCTGTGGTCAGCAACCTGAGGTCAGGGACTCCTCCTCTCATGTTACCATGCTCACGCTGGTTGTGGCTTCATTTCTCCTGCAACAGACAGTGCAGATTTAATGATGGCAAATAATGCATCAAATCATTGCATACAGGCATCAACATCACTCATTCTGCATTGGCTTTCGCACAACACATACAATCACATAAACAATGCCAATCTTCATCATTTAGTAAATGGTACCAAGGCTGCTCATGCATTTGACTGCATTCCTTGTACACCCTCTGCCTTTAAGACGCCTGGCCATGGAAGAAATCAATGGAGCAGGCTCACCAGGACCACTTACCCGCGCTGATCTGAGCGAGTCATTGATATGCTTGTGGCACTGCACCCATATTCTTCAAGTTACCCCACAGTTCGAGACCTCCTCTGCTATCTCCATCCAGGCTGCCTTGGTGAGGCGGGAGGGTCTTTGGACTCCATCTGCAGGGAAGAAGACCTCCCACCTTTACCTGATGGCCTGGAGGAGAACCTGTAGGGAGGCATCACTGAACCGTGGGGCGGGACACTGCCTGCTGGCTTCCATGTCATTCACTTTGACAGTAGGGAAAATAAATGATATGAAGTTGGTGGTGATTTTCATCAAATAAAGGAAGCAAAAACATTTTGAATTAAGCAAAAGCTTCAATTTAAGTTAGTCTGAAGATACTTACATGAAAGGAAGGCTGCTGCTCCTTGAGGCTCTAAGCACTGAATGTTTTACATCTGTGGCGATCATGGTGCTTGGGGCAGTGATGGCGGGTTTGACCAATGAAAGGCTGCTCCCGCCATATGATTCCACGTATTCCCTGTGCCTGTCGTCGCATGGCTAATTTACATTCAAAATCGCATGGGAAATGGGATTTGCAGTGGGAACAGAAGTTATGACAACTGCAGTCCCACCATTGGGATCGCCACAGCACTCATAAGATTCCACCCCAAGTCTTTGGTTTGAATTTAGCATAGATCAGTGGATAAACCTTTATTTTCTGTCAGCTGTAATAATACTTTATAATGTTGGTTTGTATTAATCTCAAACACTGCTTCTATCGAGCACACATTCAGTGGCCAGAACTATACAAAATTCAGGTCTAACTTGGCAGTTTAATTCAGATAGAATCGGTCATTGTTTCAAAGCATTGCCATAATATCACATTGGAAGTAGAATCGCTTTTAGTGACACTCACTTTGATCAGTGCAAACTAAAATTTAAAAAATGTAAATCATATAAATGAGATTTTTAAATCACCTATCATTCATATTTTAATACTTGCATAAATAGTTTTTGTTCACATAAATTTCAGGAGCTGTTCTGTAAATAATCATTGTTTTATTTGAGATGGAAATTATGATTTTGGTTGTTACAGTTTAGACCCAATTCGCAGTATAAGCATTTTTGAAAATGTGATTATACGAAGAATATGGTACAAGGCATTGCTTCAGACGATTAGCCTACAAGGTAAAATGTTGGAAACAGTAAGAATGATACAGAATGTATGAAATAGCAATACTTGAGGATAAACAAGACAGGGTACAATGTTGCAGTACTGTTCTGACATTTACAGAGAAATTCATGATTAAGTCAAGGTGCAGATATAATATTTTCTTATAACTTAATGTCATTTAGCCATTCACTGCCAGACCTGGTTGGACCATATAAAGCACTGTCAGGTCCTGCTCTCGTCTACTAAAACTGCTTACTATTCCAAGATCATCTGGAATGCAAAGATAACCCCATCTTCTTTTCCTGACTGCACACCTTCTTCTTAAACCCCTCTCCCCTGTCTTCTCCAGCCTCACCCCCAACAATAAGTGTGAGGAGCTCATGGACTTTTTGTCACTAAGATTGAGACCATCTGATCAGCTGCCTCTACCATTTCTCCCCATTTCCCCTCGTGCCCCTGTCCGAGCCCTGAACTCGGATCTTTTTCTAATTTCTCTTCCATCTCCCCTCATGCCCTCTCTGAGCTCATCTTGTACATAAAATCCACCTCCTGTTCCTCCATCCTATTACCACTAAACTGCTGATCACCCAACTTCCCCTTCTGGTCCCCACATTAGCCGATATTGTTAACAGTTCTCTCTCTTCAGCTGTTGTCCCTCTCTCCTTTAAATCTGCTGTCATCAACCCCTCCTCAAAAAACTAGCCCTCGACTGCACTGTCCTTGCAAACTACCAACCCATCTCCAACCTCCTTTCCTCTCCCAAGTCCTTGAACTTGTTGGCGTCTTCCAAATCCGTTCCCATCTTTCCTAGAACTCCGTGTTTGAATTCCTCCAATCAGGTTTCCGCCCCTGCCACAGTATCAAAATAGCTCTTATCAAAGTCGCTAATGACAACCAATGTGACTGTGACAAAGCTAAACTTTCCCTCCTTGTCCTTCTTGACCTGTCTACAGCCTTTGATGCAGTTGACCACACCATCCTCCTCCAATGCCTCTCCATTGTCATCTGCCTGGGTGGTTCTATTCATATCTTTCTGATTTTAGCCAGATTATCTCATAAAGTGTCTTCACTTCCCACTCCCACACCGTTACTTCTGGATCTATCCTTGGCGCCCTCCTATTTCTTATCTACATGCTGCCCTTTGGCGACATCAGCAGAAAACATTGCATCAGTTTCCACATGTACACTGACGTCACCACCACTCTCGACTCCTCTATTGTCGCTAAATTATCAGACTGCTTGTCGTCTAATTAAATATTGGGAAGACCAAAGCCATTCTCTTTGGTCCCCACCGCAAGCTTCATTTCCTAGCTACCAACTCCATCCGTCTCCCTTGCAAATGTCTAAGGTTGAACAAACTGTTTGCAACCTTGGTGTCATATTTGACCCTGAAATTAGCTTTTGACAACACATCTGCACCAACACGAAGATCACCTATTTCCATCTCTGTACCATTGCACAACTCTGCCCCTGCTTCAGCTCATCTGCCAAAACCCTCATTCATGTTTTTACTACCTCTAGACTTGACTATTCCAACTCACCCCTAGCTGGCTTCCCACATTCTACCCTTTGTAAACTTGAGGCCATCCAAAACACTGCTGCTTATATCCTTGCTCACACCAAGTCCCGTTCACCCATCACCCCTGTCCTCGGTGACCTACCTTGGCTCCCAGTTAAGTAATGCCTCGATTTTAAAATTCTCATTCTTATTTTCAAATCCCTCCATTGCTTCACCACCCCCCCACCCCCATCTCTGTAATCTCCTCCAGCCCCACATCCCTCCAAGATATCTGCGCTCATTCAATTCTGGCCTCTTGAGCATCCCGGATTTTAATCACTCCCCCATTGGTAGCCATGCCTTCAGCTGCCTTGGCCTTAAGCTCTGGAATTCCCTCCCTAAACCTCTCCACCTCTCTACTTCTCTTTCCTCCTTTAAAATGGTCATTAAAACCTACCACTTTGACCAAGCTTTTGGTCCTAATATTATCTTATGTGGCTCAATCTCACATATTGCTTTATAATGCTCCTGTAACGTGCCTTGGAAGAATTTATGATATTAAAGGTGCTATATAAATACAAGTTGTTAGATGGTAAACCTACAAATGCCTCTCTTAATGAGCATACATTAAAAAAATTAAGTGACTTTTCTGTCCTTATTTTTTCTTTAATCTACTCTCTGCTGCTGAAGGTGCTACTCACACCACCAAATGTATTCCTTTCCCAGGCTGCTGCTCAGGCTGTGGGCACCTTTTCGTTGTGCAGCTTTTCCAGGAGCACAGGCATTGTGAGCGAGGAGTGAACAGCTGGGAAGTCAATTTCATCGGGAGTTTCGGTGGAGCAGGGACTGCTGGGTAAGTAGAAACCTATATATCTGGGCTGTTTCTGAACTACTCTTGTAGTGTCTCCCACCCGCCCTCCTCCTCTTACCAAAAAAAAGGACTCGGTTGTGTGTAGGTAAGGTAAGGCTTTTTCTATTTCTCTTCTTGTTTTATCGTGTGATTGGTTAAAAACTTGGGAATTTAGAATAGTGGGAATGGAGGTTAAGGCAGTTGAATGTTCCTCCTGCAGAATGTGGGAGGTAAGGGGCGCCAAGGGTGTCCCTGCTGACTGCATCTGCGGGAAGTGCACCCAGCTCCAGCTCCTCGAGGACCGCGTTAGGGAACTGGAGCTGGAGCTGGAGGAACTTCGGATCATTCGGGAGACGGAGGGAATTATTGAGAGGAGTTATCGGGAGGCAGTCACACCTCAGGTAAAAGAAGAAGGTAGATGGGTTACCGTCAGGGGAAGGAGAGGGAACCAGCAGGCAGTGCAGGGATCCCCTGTGGCCGTTTCCCTCAACAACAGGTAAACCGTTTTGGATACTGTTGGGGGAGACGACTTACCAGGGGTAGGCAATGGGATACAGGTCTCTGGCGCAGAGGCTGTCCCTGTTGCTCAGAAGGGAAGGGGTAAGAGGAGCAGAGCATTAGTCATTGGGGACTCCATAGTTAGGGGAACAGATAGGAGGTTTTGTGGGAACGAGAGAGACTCACGGTTGGTGTGTTGCCTCCCAGGTGCCAGGGTACGTGATGTCTCGGATCGTGTTTTTGGGATCCTCAAGGGGGAGGGGGAGCAGCCCCAAGTCGTGGTACACATCGGCACCAACGACATAGGTAGGAAGACAGATGGGGATTTAAGGCAGAAATTCAGGGAGCTAGGGTGGAAGCTTAGAGCGAGAACAAACAGAGTTGTTATCTCTGGGTTGTTGCCCGTGCCACGTGCTAGCGAAGTGAGGAATAGGGCGAGAGAGGAGTTGAACACGTGGCTGCAGGGATGGTGTAGGAGGGAGGGTTTTGGTTTCCTGGATAATTGGGGCTCTTTCTGGGGTAGGTGGGACCTCGACAAACAGGATGGTCTTCACCTGAACCAGAGGGGTACCAATATCCTGGGGGGGAGATTTGCTAGTGCTCTTTGGGGGGGTTTAAACTAATTCAGCAGGGGGATGGGAACCTAAATTGTAGTTCCAGTGTGCAGGATGTTGAGAGTAGTGAGGTCAGGGATAAGGTTATAAGGACACAAGAGGGCACTGGCAAGCAAGAGCTAGGTTTAAAATGTGTCTACTTCAACGCCAGGAGCATCTGGAATAAGGTGGGTGAGCTTGCAGCATGGGTTGGTACCTGGGATCTCGATGTTGTGGCCATTTCAGAGACATGGGTAGAGCAGGGACAGGAATGGATGTTGCGGGTTCCGGGATTTAGATGTTTCACTAAGAACAGAGAAGATGGTAAAAGAGGGGGGTGGGGTGTGGCATTGTTAATCAAGGAAAGTATTACAGCGGCAGAAAGGACGTTTGAGGACTCGTCTACTGAGGTAGTCTGGGCCAAGGTTAGAAACAGGAGAGGAGAGGTCACCCTATTGGGAGTTTTCTATAGACCTCCAAATAGTTCCAGAGATGTAGAGGAAAGGATAGTAAAGATGATTCTTGACAGGAGCGAGAGTAACAGGGTAGTGGTTATGGGGGACTTTAACTTTCCAAATATTGACTGGAAATACTATAGGTCGAGTACTTTAGATGGGTCTGTTTTTGTCCAGTGTGTGCAGGAGGGTTTTCTGACACAGTATGTAGACAGGCCAACCAGGGGCGATGCCACATTGGATTTGGTACTGGGTAATGAACCCGGCCAGGTGTTAGATTTAGAAGTTGGTGAGCACTTTGGTGATAGTGATCACAATTCGGTTAGGTTTACCTTAGCGATGGGCAGGGACAGGCATATACAGCAGGGCAAGAATTATAGCTGGGGGAAAGGAAATTATGATGCGAGAAGGCAAGATTTAGGATGCGTAGGATGGGGAAGGAAACTGCAGGGGATGGGCACAATAGGAATGTGGAGCTTATTCAAGGAGCAGCTACTGCGTGTCCTTGATAAGTATGTACCTGTCAGGCAGGGAGGAAGTTGTCGAGCGAGGGAGCCGTGGTTTACTAAAGAAGTTGAAGAGCTTGTCAAGAGGAAGAAGGCGGCTTATGTTAGGATGAGATGTGAAGGCTCAGTTAGGGCGCTTGAGAGTTACAAGCTAGCCAGGAAGGATCTAAAGGGAGAGATAAGAAGACCAAGGAGAGGATACGAGAAGTCATTGGCGGATAGGATCAAAGAAAACCCTAAGGCTTTCTATAGGTATATCAGGAATAAAAGAATGACTAGAGATAGGTTAGGGCCAATCAAGGATAGTAGTGGGAAGTTGTGTGTGGAATCAGAGGAGATAGGGGAAGTGTTAAATGAATATTTTTCGTCAGTATTTACAGTGGAGAAAGAAAATGTTGTCGAGGAGAATACTGAGATACAGACTACTAGGTTAGATGGGATTGAGGTTCACAAGGAGGAGGTGTTAGCAATTTTGGAAAGTGTGAAAATAGATAAGTCCCCTGGGCCAGATGGGATTTATCCTAGGATTCTCTGGGAAGCCAGGGAGGAGATTGCAGAGCCTTTGTCCTTGATTTTTATGTCGTCATTGTCGACAGGAATAGTGCTGGAAGACTGGAGGATAGCAAATGTTGTCCCCTTGTTCAAGAAGGAGAGTAGAGACAGCCCTGGTAATTATAGACCTGTGAGCCTTACTTCGGTTGTGGATAAAATGTTGGAAAAGGTTATAAGAGATAGGATTTATAATCATCTTGAAAAGAATAAGTTCATTAGAGATAGTCAGCACGGTTTTGTGAAGGGTAGGTCGTGCCTCACAAACCTTGTTGAGTTTTTTGACAAGGTGACCAAACAGGTGGATGAGGGTAAAGCCGTGGATGTGGTCTATATGGATTTCAGTAAGGCGTTTGATAAAGTTCCCCACGGTAGGCTATTGCAGAAAATACAGAAGAATGGGATTGAAGGTGAATTAGTGCTTTGGATCAGAAATTGGCTAGCTGAAAGAAGACAGAGGGTGGTGGTTGATGGTAAATGTTCATCCTGGAGTATAGTTTCTAGTGGTGTACCGCAAGGATCTGTTTTGGGGCCACTGCTGTTTGTCATTTTTATAAATGACCTGGATGAGGGTGTAGAAGGGTGGGTTAGTAAATTTACGGATGACACGAAGGTCGGTGGAGTTGTGGATAGTGCCGAAGGATGTTGTAGGTTACAGAGGGACATAGATAGGCTGCAGAGCTGGGCTGAGAGATGGCAAATGGAGTTTAATGCGGAAAAGTGTGAGGTGATTCACTTCAGAAGGAGTAACAGGATTGCAGAATACTGGGCTAATGGGAAGATTCTTGGTAGTGTAGATGAGCAGAGAGATCTTGGTGTCCAGGTACATAAATCCCTGAAAGTTGCCACCCAGGTTAATAGAGCTGTTAAGAAGGCATATGGTGTGTTAGCTTTTATTAGTAGGGGGATCGAGTTTCGGAGCCACGAGGTTATGCTGCAGCTGTACAGAACTCTGGTGCGGCCGCACCTGGAGTATTGCGTGCAGTTCTGGTCACCGCATTATAGGAAGGATGTGGAAGCTTTGGAAAAGGTGCAGAGGAGATTTACTAGGATGTTGCCTGGTATGGAGGGAAGGTCTTACGAGGAAAGGCTGAGGGACTTGAGGTTGTTTTCGTTAGAGAGAAGGAGGAGAAGAGGTGACTTAATAGAGACATATAAGATAATCAGAGGGTTGGACAGGGTGGATAGTGAGAGCCTTTTTCCTCGGATGGTGATGGCAAACACGAGGGGACATAGCTTTAAGTTGAGGGGTGATAGATATAGGACAGATGTCAGAGGTAGTTTCTTTACACAGAGAGTAGTAGGGGCGTGGAACGCCCTTCCTGCAACAGTAGTGGACTCGCCAACTTTAAGGGCATTTAAGTGGTCATTGGATAGACATATGGATGAAAATGGAATAGTGTAGGTCAGATGGTTTCACAGGTCGGCGCAACATCGAGGGCTGAAGGGCCTGTACTGCGCTGTAATGTTCTATGTTCTAACCTTGTTGTTCCATTCAACTCAGAGGTGTGGTTCATATCCCATAATCTATTGATCAGCAAAGGCACTTGCTTTCATCTTTGCAATATTACAAGCCTTCTCCCCAACCTTACTTCCAGTGTCATTAAAATCCTTATCCATGCCTTGGCCACCTCCAGGCTCAATTTCTTCAATGCCCTACTTGCTCGCCTCCATCTTTCATGAGTTGGTCAAATCCACCACCTACATCCTATCTGACACCAAGCACCACTTGATGACCTAACTTTGCTCCCTGTTTCCTAATTCAACAAATTTAAAATCTTCGTTTACAGCTACTTACATGGCCTCATCCCATGTAGCCTTCATAACATTTTCCATCTTTATGCCCTCCTATATCCATCAGTTCTTTGACCCTTGCCTCCTATGCTCTAATATTGGTGGCAAAGCCTTCAGCCAACTCAACCCTACTCTCTGGAACTACTCTAGCTCCCTTCCCTCCTTTAAAAGCATCTTCAAAACTCACTGCTTTGATCAAACTTTTGATCACTTCTAACTCTCAATCACTCAGTGCCTGTTCTTGTTTTCCTCCTCTGTGAAGAACCTTGTGACACTCTCTATGTAAAAGGCACTATTACAAATGCAAGATCCTGTTGTGGGCTTCCAATTACATGACCGTCATTCTACAGTACCTCATCAATACAGCCTTTATTCATATGTGGGTCTCAGCAGGGAACACGCACAGGTAAGTCTGATCATGTCTTCATCTGAAGTGCACAAAAGGCATAAATTTTAGCAGGAGTCACTGGAATTTGAGCTCTTCTTTAATTCAAGCATGCTTGTAAACAATTGTAGCTCCCTCAACACTGTTCTAAGATCAGTTAACACAGGATTGAATCTGAAACTTTCCTGGTCTATATAGCTTACCTACTCACTGCAAAAATGTACTGGGCCATTGATAACTGACCAATAAAACAACACTGTTAAACATTCATTGTACATTAGAAGTGTATCTGAAAAGTACATATTGATAAAGAAATGTAAATAAGGAAATAAGGGATATAAGAAGGATGATAAAATATGTCAGTTGGTGATAAAGATTCTCCACTGAAATGTTTTCCCTTTGATATATCTGGGGTTTTAGAAAGACATGTTCTGCCTTGTATGTTGCTTTAAATACATTATATTTTCTTATTTCCATAGCAGAACTGTATTGACATTTGATAATATAGAGCACATGACTTAACTGTGCACATTTTTGAACATTTCACAATTAGCTGAATTGCTATTACTTCATTAGTTCCTTTTCATTTTGTGTTTTTGATGACTTTTTGTCATCAAAGGGAAGGCTTACTGTGCCAGAAAATAAGACATTTTATGATATATTTACTGTACAAAATTAGTGTGAAACGTATGGAGGGGCAAATGGAGGTTGAGACTCAAATTGATTTTGAAGCAAAATTAAATTATCTGTTCCAGGAAATCTCACTCATCTTTATTCAGATATCAGGTTGGGTCTTGACTTGAGATTCAGGCTAAATTTACGCTTTAACTGCAGCATTGATGCAAAGAAAGATCGTTTTACATTGACATTATTTACATCATACAAATGCATCCAGTGTAATGTCTAGGCTGCCAAATTGAACTGTCTCCTCAGGGACCTAATACCACAAATATAACATAGTTCTCATCCCACACTAGTGCTAGTTTGCCTCTGCACACTTAAGAATTAATGAACTGCTGAGTTTTTTGCAGGCAGATTCATTGTGATGTGAGAGTAGCTTTGTTGTATTTCGTGCAGTTTCACCTGACGTCCTGCTATAATACGAGACGTGTGCCTCACTTTCTCCCTCTCCTGCATCTTTCCTGCCTTTGCTGGATCAACCCAGCTTCCTTGGTTAGTTCTATAGTTAATTCCGCCAATCATTTATGCTTGGTGACAAAGAGAAAGAACATACCGATTATTTTTAAATTGTGACTGCAATATTTATGGATAGAGTCAGTTGTTATGCCAGCCTTGGGAGAAAGGTGGGAAATCTGTATTTGTTTTATTTTCCAAGCTCTTCCAGCATGCTTGCTGAGCAAGTCTAATGTCCCATAGATTTGCCTGGCAGATTTTCAAGAGGCATTAACATTATCTCACCCACAAACTCTTCTGTTTTCACAGTAATGCCACATTCAACACTTTCTCCAAATTCAGTACGGAGAAGACATTCCGAAATTATTAGAACACAGTCTATTCAGGGACTGGCAAAGTGGATCTTGTATCAGCATTAAAAACATTCCAATTTAGATATAGCACAAACTAGATGCAAATTGGTCTTCTGCCCCAAATATGCCTTAATCTTAACCTCAACCACTACTCCATTGTAATGAATTCTTTATGTTCTCTGATGCAACATAAATGAGATGCACAGAGTCCAGTTATGCTGAAGATCTCTAACCGGTTTATTAACAGCAAAACAATTATATACAGTACAGAGCAAACTATTTACTGAACCTTCATCTGGGTGTTACAGTTGCAGAGTGACTCTGGCTTTGAGCCACATAATTACATCCTGGTACTTATCTCATTAGCATACTGAGCTCTTACAGAGACATCACTCTTAAGGCAATCATACAACATCCATCAGTGTCAAAATAAACTATTAGCTCACATGGGGCCAAATGCTATCATGGATCAAATGGCTTGTTTCCATGTCATAACGTTTATGGTTTCCGTGTCATAACTCTTATGTATTTCTGTGATTGCCAAGAGTATAATCACAAAAGGTAACATTTTGTATTTATTCCACAAAAGTTCCATCTTAAAGTTTGGAATTAGACCCCCAATGAATTGTTAATTCAGGCCTGCAGAATAACCAAAAGATGTCCAGTAAATGATTATGGTCTACCAGTCTTTTTTCAAGAGAATCAAATTTCAGAGTGCCCAAGTCGGAATTTGTCACAGTTTATTCATTATATTTTTTACCTGCGGGTGTTTTTAGCACAACTTTACTTTAAACACCCAAAAGGGGCAGCCTTAGGATTGTGCAGGTGCATGGAGCCCGAGCAGCTCCAGTGATAAGTTTGTCTAGTAAACTGTAGGTGTCCCAAACACTGCCCCATTTGCCAATAATATGATTTTCCATAGTTAGAGTTAGCAACGAGCCGATTACATCTGTCTCCATGCCACATAAAACCAATTTAACTGGATCTGTTAGACAAGAGGGTGATCATATATAGTTACTTCACTGTGAGATAAAATGATTTTTCAGGGACGAAATGTTTTAATGTTCAAAGCTTCACAGGCTACAGAGGATCAATTTGTCATCCCATCAATGTTCCAGTTCCAGAAGCACACATTTCTGAATCAATATGATTAAAAAGAAACTTGCAATCCATAAATTTTAGAAAGGTGGAGTAAATCTAACAAAGTATGTTGTGTAAAACTCAAAATTACATTTGTAGCTGTATCTTAGTGGATGATTACAATGTATGATGTGCTCTTATGCCACAAAGACTAAGATCTGGCACAGTGGTGCAGTGGTTAGCACTGCAGCCTCACAGCTCCAGCGACCTGGGTTCAGTTCTGGGTACTGCCTGTGCGGAGTTTGCAAGTTCTCCCTGTGACTGTGTGGGTTTCCACCGGGTGCTCTGGTTTCCTCCCACAGCCAAAGACTTGCAAGTTATTAGGTAAATTGGCCATTGTAAATTGCCCCTAGTGTAGGTAGGTGGTAGGAAAATGGTGGGGATGTGGTAGGGAATATGGGATTAATATAGGATTAGTATAAATGGGTGGTTGTTGGTCGGCACAGACTCGGTGGGCCGAAGGGCCTGTTTCAGTGCTGTATCTCTAAAAAAAAATCACAGATTTGATTCCGAGCGTGTGCTGAGTTAATTGCTCGATCTGATCCAGGACACGATTCCACACATTTGGCTTCACTGCCCCAGACTAAGAAAGAGAAAATATTTTTTTTTAAATGTCGGCCAAGGTTCTCATTCCTGCTGACTATCCAATGACTCAGATGCTGTACATTGGTGTAGCAAGTGGTTGCACATGGATTCACACCCACGGTCCTTGACACAATGAGTTTCCTATTTTCAAAAGGCAGGCTTGCCAAATGTCACTCATTATGTGTAACGATCATTTGTTCATTTGTGCTTAAAATGTGATCTATTTTGATATACTTACAGGTTTACAATCTGTGTGGTTAGTAACCATTATCAATTTAATTCCCTCCACACCAGCCTCCCTAGTGTCGGCAGTTCTGGGAAGGAAAGAAGAACTTGCATTTTTATAGCACTTTATCAGAATTCCTAGTAACTTCTCAAAACACTCTGAATTACTTTAAGTGTAGTGTAAGCAAGTGTAGCAGATATTTTGCACACAGCAAAATCTCAACTAACAAGAGCATCGACCAGACAATTGTTGTGCGGTAGTTTTGGCTGAGGAAGCAATATTAGTACACTATGAGAACTCCCTACTCTCCTTTAAATAGTACCATAGGACCTTTTATATCCATGTGTACTGGAACAGGCTGACAGGATCACGGTTTTAATATCTGTAACAAGTAATGGCACCTCCAAAAGTGTAGTGTCTCAGTATTGTGTCAATCTAGATCATGTGATGGGATGGTATTTGACTCAGAGACACGAAAGCTACCAGCTGAGCCAAAATGAAACTAATTATATCTTTGGTGTCTACATGAAACACGAGTTAGAGATTGGGAGGGTAACATTAGATACACGGCAACATTTGCTTTATGTTTTAGTGAATATCTAAAATAACATTTCAAAGTTAACTTTTTCTTGTCCATCAGCTTATCTTTGCATCCTTTAAATGGACAGTAGGAGGATCTCCAATATTATCAATTTGTCTGTGAAATTTTAAGATCCTCAAAGATTTGGACCTAGTTTCGACACTACAGGAGCTGATGAGGAAAAAGAGTGGTTTGGGGTGGGGGTGGTGGTGGTGGGGGGGCACCACCGATCGCGTCCAGCATGGCCTGTGCCATTCACCATGTTGTAGAGAATGATCGTGTAGGTATCCTGTGCACTTGCTGGAAGTATACAGAAAGGGCAGATGGTGACTGTCAGTCTGTAGCACTTAATTTGATGGCCTAACAGCCATTTTGGACATTGCCGTTTTGGTTAATGCCTTCTCTTAAATACACACAGCTGATCATGTGTTCAGTTGCATGAGGGACCTCCTTCCCACCCCCCACCAATGCTATTTAAAGGCATCACCATCCAAGTTGCAGAGGAGGTACTTCTGACTTTCTTCTTGCTGCTGCAAAGTTAGCAGAAGTACTGCATTATTGGAGGAGTTGTGAGAAGTTCTTTCTGTTAGAAGGGAGGGGCGCTGAATGTTTGCAAGGAGTGGTGTGATTTTGAAAGGTCTCTGAATGGCACCACTTGCTCCCAGTCATGGGGGCTATAGTTGCAGTTCCCCTTCGGCTGCAGTATCACAAAAGATGGAGCAGAGGCATCAGAGAAGGCAAGCTGCTCACAGAGAGAGCAGGAGAAGGGCACTCAGCAAGAGATCTCACTCACTTAGGGAACAATCCTCCTACCTGCTCTCAGCCAGAAACAGTGGGCTTGATTTTCAAGTCCTGGCAGGGGACCAAAACACCAGCACCGGCCAAGGTGTCATTTTCCTGACCCTGTTCCCGCTGTCAGCATGTGCACCAGGGAAGGGGCAAGAGCGGCCCTGCGATCCCACCTAATCTCTGATTAAGGCCAATTAGCTCAGTTAATGGGGGTTGTTGTGATTTTTGTGGGAACATATGGGACACACACGCTGTCTGGGGCTGACCAAGTGAAGTGACGTGGGTACACATGTGCAGCCACTAGTGGCCGCCCCAGGAAATTAGCTGGGCCCCATAAAAGGGTGAATGGCGCAGAGGGGGACTTGGCCATTGGGAAATGGGTGTCATCGGTGCAGCTCATTTGGTGGAGAAAGTATGCAGTAAGTGGTCAGGCAGTGTAGGGGATCGTCACCTCCTGGCATCACGGGAAGCAAGCCTAACAAGGACAATTGGGGGGCCATCTGAGCACAGGAAGGCTGCAGCTGGCAATAGGTGCATGGCTCTCAGATTTTCAGAACCCAGTGATGATGAGGAACAAGACCTGGAGAGCGCCGAGCATCAGGAAGACAGGGGAGAGGAATGAGCTGCAGGATGAAAACAGCGGCCATACTCTCAGCATAAGATCTACTGGTGAAACCATGCTCTACCAGTGGCTGTCAAAGTCATTGTAGCCTTGAATTTCTTCACTTCTGGCTCCTTCCAAGGATCAGCTGTGGACCTTGGTGTCATCTTGCAAATGGCAGCACAACATTGCCTCTCACAGGTCACTGATGCCCTATTTGCGAGAGCTGGACAGTACATTTACTTCCAGACAGATGGGGTCTTGCAGGCACAGAGGGCAGTGGGTTTTGCCTCCATCACTGGATTCCCTCAGGTGCAGGGCATCATCGATTGCACCCATGTGGCCATCAAGGCATCAAGTCACCTCCCACTCAGATTCATCAACAGGAAGGCGTCCAATCCCTCAATGTTCAACTGGTCTACGACCATAATAAGAGCTTCCTCCAGGTGTGTGCTCGCTTTCCTGGCAGCTGCCATGACTCCTTCAACCTCTGGCAGTCCAGGCTGCCACAGCTCTTCACTCCAACCCACAAAGTCTGTGAATGGATTCTGGAGGACAAAGGATAACCCTTGAAGAGATGGCTACTCACCCCTCTACGAGCATCCAAGACAGAGGCACACAGGTGATACAGGCACAGTGGCGCAGTGGTTAGCACCGCAGCCTCACAGCTCCAGCGACCCGGGTTCAATTCTGGGTACTGCCTGTGTGGAGTTTGCAAGTTCTCCCTGTGTCTGTGTGGGTTTCCTCTGGGTGCTCCGGTTTCCTCCCACAAGCCAAAAGACTTGCAGGTTGATAGGTAAATTGGCCATTATAAAAAGAATTGCCCCTAGTATAGGTAGGGGAATATAGGGACAGGTGAGGATGTAGTAGGAATATGGGATTAGTGTAGGATTAGTATAAATGGGTGGTTAATGGTCGGCACAGACTTGGTGGGCCGAAGGGCCTGTTTCAGTGCTGTATCTCTAAATCTAAATCTAAAAATCTAAATCTATCGGCTCACCAGGACCACCATTGAGCAAGCCATCAGGCCTCTGAAGGTGCAATTATGCTGCCTGGACCAGTTGGGTGGCACCCCACAGTATACTCCTGCAAGGGTTTCTCTTATTGTCGTAGTCTGCTACACTCTCCATAACATGGCCCTCCAGAGAGGTCTTGAGGATGGTAGGCTCTGGAAGGTAACAACTCATATGAGGAAGAGGAGCAGAACATGGAAAAGGAGGAGGAGGTGGCAGAGGGGGAGGATGCAGAACACCGCATTGCTCCAGCCGCGGAGGGAGGTGGCCAGGCACGGCACTGGGCTTGAAGGGATCATTTGATTCTAGAACATTTCAGTTGAGCCCCTCTGATCCAGGATGAATGGCATGGTATGGAAGGTGCTGCCTGTGCTCACACTTCCTTTGAAGATGCAGCCTGGAACATGCAAAGTGAAGGATACATCTGTACAGAGGTTTTGCCATCAACATTGAGGAAGCTTTGGTCTCCTTCACTACCTCGTGCCTCTTCTTATTCCATTATCAATACAAGGAGTCTTGTTCACTAGATTGGTTCCTGGGATGAGAGGGTTGTCCAATGATGAGAGGCTGAGTAAATTGGGCCTATATTCTTTGGAGTGACAGTGTTTCTTCCTCTGAGGTCTCCACTTCCTCTGGACCTTCAGCCTCAGGCAGCATTGGCTGGCCTGGTGGCAGTTCTTGTGTATCTGAAAGTAAATGCACAAGTGGCAGATTGGGATGAGGGAAGGAGTGGGGGTGGTGATGGGGATGGGGGACAAAGCAAGAGATATGCATGGTTACGCTATCTGCAGTTTGTATATCATCCCAGATTGCAGGGAGAGAGTGAAGTCAGATTTGAAGAGGTGCATAAGACAGGAACATACTGTGATCCTGGATGGCATCAGTGACACCACTTGCCACGGCCTAAGTGACAGCAGCTCCAGTTATTCCCAGCAACGTCTTCTCCATGGGGTCAGTACATGCAGCCATGTCTGCCCCCACCCCTCACCCCCCCCCCCCCCCCCCCCTGGTTTGCTGCTGCCGCCGTATATTATGGGCCATCTTGTCCTGCAAGAGAGAGGGAGGAGTGTCAGTGCGTGTGGTACAATGTATTTGGGTGATGTGCCTGTCATAGATGAATAGTTGGCAGTATGTGGAAGCTGTGAGATTTGGGTGTGAGGCTTGCAGGAATGCTAAGTGTGTGAGGATGAGGTGAAGTATCTGAATGTTAACCATGAATCCTGATTGCTAGAGATTGTTGAAGGGTGAGTGATAAAGGTGTGGTGCATTTAGCAGTGTGTGAGATTGGTGGTGCATTTACTGGGATATGGCATGTATGACTGTATGACTCTAAGATACATTCACTAATGTTGACACTTGAATGAGGCCATTGAACATTTTCTAGCAATGTAGCCAGGTCCTTGGAGCCAGACTCCTGGCAATAACCTCTGCGGCGATCTGCTCACACTGCCTTCACAGTGTCTGTCTGGAGGGTCTCCTGGCTCCCTGTAGATAGATCACCTCTCTCCTCCTTTCAGTCTCCTGCACTAAGGCCTCCAGTGCTGCATCCGAGAACCTAGAAGTCCTCTCTCTGACCTGCTGCACGGTTACTCAGGTTTCTTCCTGCTGCTAATATGTTTCCCAGCCAGGTGAATGAGATGCTGTAGCCAGAATGAAACTCCCCTTTAAGAATGCAGACTGGCTTTAAGAACTGCAGTCTAGCTTTAATTGATGCCAGCCTCGCTCACACTTGGGCCCACCGATGAACGTACAACCTTTGACTTCAAAGCAGCATTTGACCCAGAGTGGCATTAAGGAGACATCGCAAATTGAAGTCAATGGGAATCAAGAGGAAAATTCTCCACTGTTGGAGTCACAACTGGGAAAAAGGAGGATGGCTGTGGTTGTTGGAAGCCAATCATCTCCGGCCCAGGACATTGCTGTAGGAGTTACTCAGGCTTAGGCCCAACCATCTTCAACTGCTTCATCTTCCTCCCATCATAAGGTCAGAAGTGGGGATGTCCGCTGATGATTGCACAATGTTCAGTACCATTTGTGAATCCACAGATACTGAAGCAGTCAGTGTCCGCTTGCAGCAAGACCTGAACAACATGCAGGCTTGGCCTGATAAGTGGCAAGTAACATTCGTGCCACAAATGCCAGGCAATGACTATCTCTAACAAGAGATAATCTAACCATCTTCCCTTAACGTTCAATGGCATTATCATCACTGAATCCCCCAATAACATCCTGGGGGTTACCATTGACCAGAAACTGAACTGGACCAGCCACGTAAATATGGTGGTTACAAGAGCAGAGAAGAGACTGGGAATTCGGCGACAAGTAACTCACCTCCTGACTCCCCAAAGACTGTCCACCATCTATAAGGCACTAGTCAGGAGAGTGATGGAATACTCTCCACTTGCCTGGATGAGTGCAGTTCCAACAATGCTCAAGAAGCTCAACACCATCCAGGACAAAGCAGCCCGCCTGATCGCCATCCCATCTACCACTGGTGCACCGTGGCAGCAGTGTGTACCATCTGCCAGTTGCACTGGAACAACTCACCAAGGCTCCTTCGACAGCACCTTCCAAACTGGCGGCCTCTACCACCTAGAAGAACAAGGGCAGCAGATGCATGGGAACACCACCACCTGCAAGTTCCCCTTTAAGTCACACACCATCCTGACTTGGAAACACAGTCGCTGTTCCTTCACTGTCGCTAGGTCAATATCCTGGAAACAGCACTGTGTATACTACATGGACTCACCACCACCTTCTCAAGGCTAATTAGGGATAGGCAACAAACGCTGGCATGGGTTTGCCCGCATCCCATGAATGTAAAGAAAAACCACTCAGCAGCATATTTAGCACTGGGCTGCATGCTACTATCATGAAAATAAGCAGGTAGCACAAAGTTTGCGTGCTGCCTGATGATTGAGAGTTAATCGTGCATTGTGATCATTGCACCCAATATCTTGCTTTATTGAATTTTTAGCCCATGTAATTTTTATATTCATGCATTCTTTCTTTCTTTTGGGCCTCCTTATCTCGAGAGACAATGGATACGCGCCTGGAGGTGGTCAGTGGTTTGTGAAGCAGCGCCTGGAGTGGCTATAAAGGCCAATTCTGGAGTGACAGGCTCTTCCACAGGTGCTGCAGAGAAATTTGTTTGTTGGGGCTGTTGCACAGTTGGCTCTCCCCTTGCGCCTCTGTCTTTTTTCCTGCCAACTACTAAGTCTCTTCGACTCGCCACAATTTAGCCCTGTCTTTATGGCTGCCCGCCAGCTCTGGCGAATGCTGGCAACTGACTCCCACGACTTGTGATCAATGTCACACGATTTCATGTCGCGTTTGCAGACGTCTTTATAACGGAGACATGGACGGCCGGTGGGTCTGATACCAGTGGCGAGCTCGCTGTACAATGTGTCTTTGGGGATCCTGCCATCTTCCATGCGGCTCACATGGCCAAGCCATCTCAAGCGCCACTGACTCAGTAGTGTGTATAAGCTGGGGGTGTTGGCCGCTTCAAGGACTTCTGTGTTGGAGATATAGTCCTGCCACCTGATGCCAAGTATTCTCCGAAGGCAGCGAAGATGGAATGAATTGAGACGTCGCTCTTGGCTGGCATACGTTGTCCAGGCCTCGCTGCCGTAGAGCAAGGTACTGAGGACACAGGCCTGATACACTCGGACTTTTGTGTTCCGTGTCAGTGCGCCATTTTCCCACACTCTCTTGGCCAGTCTGGACATAGCAGTGGAAGCCTTACCCATGCGCTTGTTGATTTCTGCATCTAGAGACAGGTTACTGGTGATAGTTGAGCCTAGGTAGGTGAACTCTTGAACCACTTCCAGAGCGTGGTCGCCAATATTGACGGATGGAGCATTTCTGACATCCTGTCTCATGATGTTCGTTTTCTTGAGGCTGATGGTTAGGCCAAATTCATTGCAGGCAGACGCAAACCTGTCGATGAGACTCTGCAGGCATTCTTCAGTGTGAGATGTTAAAGCAGCATCGTCAGCAAAGAGGAGTTCTCTGATGAGGACTTTCCGTACTTTGGACTTCGCTCTTAGACGGGCAAGGTTGAACAACCTGCCCCCTGATCTTGTGTGGAGGAAAATTCCTTCTTCAGAGGATTTGAACGCATGTGAAAGCAGCAGGGAGAAGAAAATCCCATGCATACAATGTGGGAAAGCCTACACATAACAGCCACAAGATGGAGCCTATGTAGTTTGAATGTATTGGCTCCATCTAGTGACAATTGTGTGTAGAATTGCTGGTTGTCTTTCGATGTTTGCACAGTTACATTTGTCAATGAGACATTTCAGCTGTTGATAGTGTTCCCAAATTGAATTCCTATACTTAATGGTAATCCTGATAGCAATACAGACAGGACATGGACCAATCCACCTTATCACTGACTCTTTTGAAATGTCAGTTCAGTGTTGAAATTTAATCTTTTACTTATCAACTTTCTTGGAATTTTTGACTGCAAATGGAACACCTACCTTTCCTCCATTTCTAAAGCTGTTTCCAGTAATCAGTTTCCATTTTCACCCCATTGGGACATTGATAGCGTTGGTGAGTGGGCAACACTGTGGCAGATGGAGTTCAATGTGGGGAAAGTGTGAGGTCATCCACATTGGACCTAAGAAAGATAGATCTGAATATTTTATCAATGGAGAGAACTGTGGAGGAGCAGATGGATTTAGGTGTCTATGTGTAGAAATCACTAATAGCTAATGGACATGTACAAAAATTAAGGTAAAAAGCTAAAGGTATGTTCGCATTTCTCTCAAGGGGCTGGACCACAAATGGATGGAGGTTATGTCACCGTACTATAAAGCTCTGATTAGCCTGCATCTGGAGTCCTGAGTTCAGGTCTGAGCACGGTTGGCATCCACCTATCTATGAAAGATGATGGACGTGCAGCTAACAATCCATTTAGGTGGGGTGACCTCTCTTGGTGCACCTTTGTTGATGGCCAATCCTTGAGAGGCAGGTTCTGCCATAAGTTCTGAGCACCACACCACATATTGGCTTTAGAGGGGTGCAGCTCACATTTACCAGACTGATACCAAGGCTGAAAGGCTTGTTGCATCGACTATGTTTGTATTGCTTTGAATATAAAAATTTAAGTGGTGATATAATTGAGATGTTTAGGATAATGAATTTGACAGGGTAGAAAGAGAGAAACTTTTTTTCTCTGGTGGGCAAGTCCAGAACAAGGAGGCAAACCTTAATATTAGAACTGGGTCATTCAGGGGTGATGTCAGAAAGCACTTTTTCACAAAGGATAGTGGAGATCTACGACACTCTCACCCAAAAAGCAGTTAAGGCTAGATCAATTGAAAATTTTAAAACTGGAATTTATAGTTTTTTGTTAGGTAAGGGTATTATGGGATGTGGAACCAAGGTGGGGTAAATGGCATTAAGATACAAATCAATCATGATCTAAATGAATTGTGTAATAGGTTTGAGGAGCTGAATGGCAAGGATAGGGGTAGACCAAAAACTTTACCCTGCAACACCTAACTCCAAGCTGTCCACAGTTTGAATATTGCTCAGAAATCTGGAAAGGCCTTCTAACACATCTTTTAAACAACAGGAAAACTTGTCAACTGTGAGCTAAAGAGCTTTCACCTTTAGCCTCCAACCTCTCCCTCTCTCTGTTTAGTGTAACCTTTTTTTGTCTATTTAACCAAGACCACTGTGTCAGTAACAAGAAATTATATAGTGTCTTTAATGTACTTAAACTTCCCAGGGGCTTCATAGGAGCATTATAATAATAATCATAAAATGTCTCAAGTCTCTTCACAAAAGCATCATGAAACAAAATATGACACCAAGCAACAAAAGCCAATATTAGGGCCGATGACCAAAAGCATGGACAAAGAAATAGGTTTTAAGGAGTGTATTAAAGGAGGAAAATTAGGGATGTTCAAGAGGCCAGAATTAGAGGAGTGCAGATACCTCAGTGGGTTGTGGGGCTGGAGGAGATTACAGAGATAGGGACAGGGATAGTCCCCGACATGTTGCACCACTGACATTTAACAAAATTATTGATTCAGCCAGCGACATGGGGGCAATTAAGATGTATATAAAGTGTATAGCCAATCTAATGCCATCAAAACACTGTCTGATTTAAAACACATTTCTCCCTATAAATAAAGTAGGTAAGCACACAAACATCAATGGAGAGCAGCACAACTGAATTAGCTAGCTAGCAAGCAAAATAGTAAGCAATGCCAATGCGAATTACCTTTGTTGACAGAATAGAGCTAGCTACACCATGTCACGGGGTGGTAGATGGACCTTATTGGATGACCTCTGTAGATTCACACTGTGTCAAGAGTGCAAATTCATCCAATAAACCATGAAACTCAAAGAGAGGATTGTTATTGTGATTATTCAGGTGAGGCAGTAGAAAAATCAGAAATAAGAAGACGGGCCATTTCTCACATTGCTGTTGTCACAAGACAATTTAAACTTGTAATGGTCTCTATTTGCACAACTTCTCCACCTGCTTGTATGTGTCTGAAGACAGGGCAGCCATCAAAAGGGCAGTGATCTTCAAATTAGGAGAATTTTATAGGGTGAAGCAGATAGTACTTCAGAAGAGTTATGTAAAACAGAAAAGCAGAGTGGGACAGAGAGATTAACTGTAGGGAGCCAAGACTAATTCATCTTGACAGGTTGTTAAACCAGGTCCTGGATTCTAAAATACAGAAACTACAGTATCTCTCATGGACAAAATGTCATTTGTTCAGCAAAGCTAGTGACAAAATTCGATAAACACAAATACAAATAAAGAGCACCCTTCAGTTCCTCCAATAAAGCGATTCTCTTAAATTCACTTACGTCTATATCTCAGTCCATCACTGTTGATTCCGATTCATCTCTGATGATAATTATTAACAAAAAACTTTTCTGCAAAAAGTTGAGCAGTTGTTACTGCATGTATTATTCAGTTACAAAATGTTTAGTCACTATCCGTAAGATTGCACTCCAGACTAACCAATTTATGTCCAAGCCAAATCTATTAGCTGTTGGCAAAAATGCGCTTTTAACATAACGTAATTATATGATACAGACAACTTTCAAATGACTTTGGCCACTCAGGTTATCTGCCCTCAAACTGGATAGCACATGATCCACATTGCAATTACTGATCTTTGACATACTTAACTGCTAGGTAGCTGCTAAATAGCTGCTAGGTTATTTTAAAAGACAAGGTTAAAGGCTTGAAACAGGGGTGTCCAACCTTTTCGCATGGGGGCCACATTGCAGTTTTTGTCTTACGTAGGGGGACGGAGAGACAATTTTCGAAAGATCAAGGCATTAAAAATATATATTACTATCAATTAAAACTACAACATATGTGCATTTTTATCAAGAAGCTTTAAATGAAAAGACTAATTTATTGACTTACTTTCTCTTCACTATGTTGGACACTGGTTTAATGAGATACCTAACAGTTTTTTGCTTGCACAAGTAGTCAATGTTTGCCTGCCTACTTGCAGCGATGTGGAGTATTCCAGGTAAATGTCTATCTGTCAGGAATGATCTTGATTCCTCTCTCTCCCTTCTCTCTCTCTCCAAGTCTGTGTCTCTCTCGCTCTCTCTCCCCCTCCCTCGATGTCCCCCATGTCATCATCTTCTCTCTGCCCACCTCGCTCTCTCCCTGTCCCCCTCTCTCTTTCCTTGTCTCTCTGGCCCCTTTCTCTCACCCCTCTCCCTCGTCCTCTTTCTCTCTCCTCCCCACTCTCTCTCTGTCTCTCTCTCTCTTCCTGTCTCACCCTGTCTCTTTCTCTCTCCCTGTCTCTCTCTCACCCTGTGTCTCTCTCTCCCCCTCTGTCTCTCTCTCCCCCTCTGTCTCTCTCCTCTCTCTCTTTCTCCCTTTCTCCTTCTCTCTCCCTCCCTGTCTCTCTCCCTATCTCTCTCTCTCCCTCTCCCACTCTATCCCTCTCTCTTTCTCTCTCTCTCCCCGGCCCTCTCTCTTTCCTTCCTTCTCTCTCTCTCCCTCCCTGTCTGTCTGCCTATCTCTCTCCCTCCCTCTCACTCCCTGTCACTCTTTCTCTCCCTGTCTCTCCCCCTCTCACCACCCCCACTCCCCATCTCTCTCTCTCCCCCTCCCTCCCCATCTCTCTCTCTCCCCATCCCTCCCCATCTCTCTCTCTCCCCCCTCTCCCCGTCTCTCTCTCTCCCCCTCTCCCCGTCTCTCTCTCTCTCTCCCCCTCTCTCTCCTTGTCTCTCTCTCTCTCTCCCCCTCTCTCTCCTTGTCTCTCTCTCTCTTCCTGTACCCCTCTCTCTTTCTCTCTCTCTCTCTCCCTGTCTCTCTCTCTCTCCCCATCTCTCTCTCTTTTTTTCTCTCTCCCTGTCTCTCTCTCTCCCCCCTCCCTGTCTTTCTCTCTCTCTCTCCTCCTCTCCCTGTCTCTCTCTCTCTCTGCCCCTCTCTCTGTCTCTCCCCCCTCTCTGTCACTCTCTCTCCCCCTGTTGTTGTATGATTGTCTTTAAGATCTTAGTATTCTAATGAGCTAAGTACCAGGACATAGTCATGTGACCCAAAGCCAGAGCCACTCTGCAACGGTAACACCCAGAGTAAGGTTCTGTAAATAGTTTGCTCTGTACTGTCCATGATAGTTTAGCTTTAATAAACCTGTGAGATATTCAACCAACTGGACTTCATGCAACTCATTTATGTTGCATCAGACAACATAAAGAACTCATTACACCTGTCTCCCTCTCCCTCTTTCCCCGTCTCTCTCTCTCTCTGACAGTTGCAGAGAGCGGGAACTGTCAGTAGAGCAGCTTTGTGATTGGTCAATTTTTTAAAAACAAAATTGTAGCAGTCATTTTCACAGCTGACATGTGGTTAGAGCGGGAACAGTGCTTCCAATTCAGACAAGTTTGGGTTTTTCAGCCGGCATTTCAAAAAAATCAGAACCCGCTGGAATACCCTGAACTTATCCGAATTGGAAGCGCTGTTCCTGCCCGGAACACCTGTCAGCTGTGAAACTGACAGCTATGATTTTTTTTTAAATGGACTGGTCTGGAAGAAGTCAATGGGAAATTTCTCATCCCTGAAATTACCAGTCACGGATCCCAAAATCATTTAGCCCAGGCACTGGTGTCCAGTATGGACATGTTACCAACCCCTGGATAGGGAAGGGCAAAACCATGGAGGGATTTGAAAACAAAGATGAGAATTTTAAAATCAAGACATTGCTTGACAAGGAGCCAATGTAGGTCAGTAAGAACAGGGATGATAGGTGTATGAGACTTGGTGCGAGTTAAGGCACGGGGAGCAGAGTTTTGGATGACCTCAATTTTACAGAGGGTAGAATGTGGGAGGCTGTCCAGGAGTGCATTGGAATAGTCAATGCTAGAGGTAACAAAAGCATGAATGAGGGTTTCAACATCAGACGTGCTGAGACAGGAGCGAAGTCAGGCGATGTTGTAGAGGTGGAAATAGGCGTTCTTTGTGATGGCACGATTATGAGGTCATCTTGGTCAAGGTCAAACTCATTTTGGGGTCAAATGCGACACCAAGGTTGCAAACAGACTGGCTTAATCTCAGAAAGTTGCCAGGGAGAAAAATGGACCCGGTAGCTAGGGAATGGATTTTAAGTAAGGACTGAAAACGATGATTTCAGTCTTCCCCATATTTAATTGAAGAAAATTTCTGATCATCCAGTACTAGATGCCAGATAAGCAGTCTGATAGTTAGCAACAGTAGAGGAGTCAAGAGAGCTGGTGGTGAAGTAGAGCAGGGTATTGTCGGCGTACATGTGAAAACTAACACTCTGCTTTCAGATGATATCACTGAGGGCCAGCATGTTGATGAGAAATTGTAGGGAGCCAAGGATAGGTCCATGGGGGACACCAGAAGTAACAGTGCGGGAGCAGGAAGAGAAGCCACTTCAAGTGATAATCTGACTATGGTTAGATAGGTAAGAATGGAACCACGTGAGAGCAGTCCCACCCAGCTGGATGATAGAGGAGAAGCATTGGAGGAGGATGGGGTGGCCAACCATGTCAAAGGCTGCAGACAGGTCGAGAAGGATGAGGAGTGAAAATTTACCTTTGTCATTGTCATATAGGATGTTATTTGTGATTTTGATAAGAGTTGTTTTGGTACTGTGGCAGGGGAGAAAACCTGTTTGGAGGGCTTCAAACATGGAGTTCTGGGAAAGATGAGAAGGGATTTGGGAGGCGAACAACGCTTTCAAGGACTTTGAAGAGGAAAGGGAGGTTGGAGATGGGATGGTAGTATGGAAGGATGGCATGGTCAAGTGTTGTTTTGGTGAGGAGAGGAATGATGACAGAAGTTTTAAAGAAGAGAGGGACAACACCTGGAGAGAGAGAACATTACAAAAGAGAGAGAAATCATAAAACAAAATATGACACCAAACCATATAAGGAGATATTAGGTTAGATGACCAAAAGCATAGGCAAAAAGGTAGGTTTTAAAGTGTCTTTAAAGGGGAAAGAGAGGTAGAGAGGTGGAGAGGTATAAAGAGAGAAGTCCAGAGCTTAGGGCCTAGGCAACTGAAGGCATGCCCACCAATAGTGGAGCGATTAAGACTGGGGATGCTCAAGAGGCCATAAATTGATGAGCACTGATATCTCAGTGGGTTGTGGGGCTGGAAGAGATTACAGAGATAGAGAGGGCTGAGGCCACTAGGGATTTGAAAATAAGGATGAGAATTTTAAAATCAAGACTTTGCTTGACCAGGAGCCAATGTAGGTTAGCGAGCACAGCGGTGATAGGTGTATGGGACCTGGTGTGAGTTAAGACATGGGCAGTAGAATTTTGGATGACCTCAAGTTTACAGAGAGTAGAACATGGGAGATCGGCCAGGAGTGCATTGGAATAGTCAAGCCTATGGTATGAGTTGGGGTTTCAGCACCAAAGTCGGGTGATGTTATGGAGGTGGAAATAGGCTGTCTTAGTGATGTCTTAGATGTGAGGTCAGAAGCACATCTCAGGATCAAATATGATACCATGGTTGCCACCAGAATGCTTTAGTCTCACACTGTTGCCAGGGTGTGGGATGGAGTCGGTAGCTAGGAACCAGAGTTTAGAGTGGGGACCAAATACAATGGCTTCAGTCTTCCCATTATTTAATTAGAGGAAATTTCTGCTCATCTGGTACTGGATGCCAGATAAGGAGTCTGATCTTTCTTTTATTCATTCATGGGATGTGGGTGTCGCTGTCTAGGCCCGCATTTATTGCCCATCCCTAATTGCCCTTGAGAAAGAGGTGGTGAGCTGCCTTCTTGAATCACTGCAGTCCATGTGAGGGAGGTACACACACAGTGCTGTTAGGGGGTTCCAGGATTTTGACCCAGCAACAGTGAAGGAACGGCGATATAGTTCCAAGTCAGGATGGTGTGTGACTTGGAGGGGAACTTGCAGGTGGTGATGTTCTCATGCATTTGTTACCCTTGTCTTTCTGGTTGGTAGAAGTCGCGGGTTTGGAAGGCGCTGTCTAAGGAGCCCTGGTGCGTTGCTGCAATGCATCTTGTAGATGGTACACACTGCTGCCACTGTGCGTCGGTGGTGGAGGGAGTGAATGTTTCTGGATGGGGTGCCAATCAAACGGGCTGCTTTGTCTTGGATGATGTTGAGCTTTTTGTATGTTGTTGGAGCTGCATCCATCCAGGGAGGTGGAGAGTATTCCATCACACTCCTTACTTGTGATGGTGGATAGGCTTTGGGGAATCAGGAGGTGTTACTCGCCGCAGGATTCCTAGCCTCTGACCTCCTCCTGTAGCCATGGTATTTATATGGCTACTCCAGTTCAGTTTCTGGTCAATGGTAGCCCCTAGGATGTTGATAGTGGAGAATTCAGCAATGGTAATGCCACTGAATGTCAAGAGGAGCTGGTTAGATTCTCTCTTGTTGGAGATGGTCATTGCCTGGCACTTGTGTGGCACGAATATTACTTACCACTTATCAGCGCAAGCCTGGATATTGTCCAGGTCTTGCTGCATATGGACACGGACTGCTTCAGTATCTGAGGAGTCACGAATGGTGCTGAACACTGTGCAATCATCAGCGAACGTCCCCACTTCTGACCTTATGATTGAAGGAAGGTCATTGATGAAGCAGCTGAAGATGGTTGGGCCTAGGACACTACCCTGAGGAACTCCTGCAGTGATGTCCTAGAGCTGAGATGATTGATCTCCAACAACCACAACCATCTTCTTTTGCGCTTGGTATGATTCCAACCAGCGGAGAGTTTTCTCCCTGATTCCCATTGACTTCAGTTTTGCTAGGGCTCCTTGACACCATACTCGGTCAAATGCTGCTTTGATGTCAAGGGCAGTCACCCTCACCTCACCTCTTGAGTTCAGCTCTTTTGTCCATGTTTGAACCAAGGCTGTAATGAGGTCAGGAGCTGAGTGGCCCTGGCGGAACCCAAACTGAGCACTGAGCAGGTCATTGCGTGGCACTGTTGATGACACCTTCCATCACTTTACTGATGATTGAGAGTAGACTGATGGGGCGGTAATTGGCCGGGTTGGACTTGTTCTGCTTTTTGTGTAGCAACAGTGGAGGAGTCGAGAGGTGGTGTTGAGTTAGAGCTGGGTGTCGTCAGTGTACTTGTGAAAACTAATGCTGTGCTTTTGGATGATGTCACCGAGAGGCAGCATATAGATGAGAAATAGGAGGGGGACAAGGAACACCAGAGGTGTGGAAGTGGCAAGCAAAGCTATTGCAAGTGATATTCTGGCTACGATTAGAACCAGATGAGGACAGTCCCACCCAGCTAGACGACAGCTGAGAGGTGTTCGAGGAGGATGGTGTGGCCAACCATATCAATAGTTGCAAACAGGTCGAGAAGGATGAGGAGGGATAGTTTACCTTTGTCACAGTCACATTGATGTAATTTGTAATTTTATGGGCTGTAGCCCTTTACCTTCATTTTTCAACTGTTAAGGAAACAGAAGCATAGTGCTAATGTTACCAGTAATCCAGAGGCCCAGACTGATGCCCTGGGAACATGACTTCAAATCCCATCACAGCAGCTGGGGAATTTAAATTTTGTTAACTAATAATCAGGAACAAAAACCTGGTATCAGTAATGGTCACCATGAGACTACTGGATTGTCATAAAAACCCATCTGGTTCACGGATGGCCTTCAGGGGAGGAAATCTGCCATCCTTACCCAGTCTGGCCTACATGTGACTCCAGACCCACAGCTATGTAGTTGACTCTTAACTGCCCTATGAAATGACTTAGCAAGCCACTCAGTTGTATGAAACAGCTACAGAAAAGTTAAATATGAATAAAACCGTATGGACCCACCCAACATCAACCTAGGCACTGGAAATGACATATGCACATCCTGCTCAATCGACCCTGCAAAGTCCTCCTCACTAACATCTGGGGACTTGTGCCAAAATTGGGAGAGCTGTCCCACAGACTAGTCAAGCAACAGCCTGACACCCAGCGATGGTGGGACAGCATCTACAGTCGGGAGGGAGTGGCCCTGGGAGTCCTCAACATTGACTCCAGACCCCATGGAGTCTCATGGTGTCAGGTCAAACACGGGCAAGGAAATTACCACCTACCGCCCTCCATCAACCAATAATCAGTGCTCCTCCATGTTTCACTTGGAAGAAGCACTGAGGGTATCAAGGGCACAGAATGTACTCTGGGTGGGGAACTTAAATGTCCATTACCAAGAGTGGTTTGTTAACACCACTACTGACCTAGCTGGCTTAGTCCTGAAGGACATATCTGCCAGACTGGGTCTGCGGCACGTGGTAAGAGAATCAACAAGAAGGAAAAACCTACTTGACCTCATCCTCACCAGTCTACCTGTTGCAGATGCATCTCTCCATGACAATATTGGTAGGGGTGACCACTGCACCGTCCTGGTGGAGACAAAGTTCTGTCTTCACACTGAGGACATGCTCCATTGTATTGTGCGGCACTACCACCGTGCTAAATGGGATAGATTCAGAACAGATCTAGCAACTCAATACTGGGCATCCATGAGGTGCTGTGGGCCATCAGCAGCAGCAGAATTGTATTCAACTACAAACTGTAACCTCATGGCCGAGCATGCCCCTCACTCTACCATTACCATTAAGCCAGGGAATCAACCCTGGTTCGATGAGTAGCATAGGAGAGCATGCCAGAAGCAGTAGCAGCACGTAAAACGGAGGTGCCAAGCTGGTGAAGCTATAACACAGGACTACACGCATGCTAAACAGAGGAAGCAGCATGCTATAGACAGAACTAAGCAATCCCACAACCAATGGATCAGATCAAAGCTTTGCAGTCCTGCCACATCCAGTTATGAATGATGGTGGTTAATTAAGCAACTGACCGGAGGACGGGGCTCCACAAATATTCCCATCCTCAATAATGGGGAGCCCAACATCTCAGTGCAAAAAACAAGGCTGAAGCATTTGCAACCATCTTCAGCTAGAAGTGCCAAGTGGATGATCCATCTCTGCCTCCTGCTAAGGTGCCCAGCATCACAGATGCCAGTCTTCAGCCAATTCA
Organism: Heterodontus francisci; assembly: GCF_036365525.1. NCBI lineage: Eukaryota > Metazoa > Chordata > Chondrichthyes > Heterodontiformes > Heterodontidae > Heterodontus > Heterodontus francisci. Next base: position 43,952,638 of record NC_090381.1, read on the forward strand.
ATTCACTCCACATGGTATCAAGAAATGGCTAAAGGCAAAGGCTATGGGCCCTGACAACATCCCAGCAATAGTACTAAAGACCTGTGCTCCAGACCTAGCTGCACCACTAGTCAAGCTTTTCCAGTACAGTTACAACACTGGCATCTACCCAGTAATGTGGAAAATTGCCCAGCGATGTCCTGCACACAAGAAAGACAAATCAAATCCAGCCAATTACCGCCCTATCAGTCTATTCTCTATCATCAGCAAAGTGATGGAAGGTGTCATCGACACTGCTATCAAGCAGCACTTACTCACCAACAACCTGCTCACCGATGCTCAGTCTGGGTTCTGGCAGGGCCACTCAGCTCCTGATCTCATTACAGCCTTGGTCCAAGCATGGACGACAGAGCTGAATTCCAGAGGTGAGGTGAGAGTGACTGCCCTTGATATCAAGGCAGTATTTGACCGAGTGTGGCATCAAGAAGCCCAAGCAAAATTGCAATCAATGGGAATCAGGGGAAAAATCTCTCCTCTGTTTGGAGTCATGCCTAGCACAAAGGAAGATGACTGTGGTTGTTGGAGGCCAAAGATTCCCTCCACACAAGGTCAGAAATGGGATGTTCGGTGATGATTGCACAATGTTCAGTGCCATTCGAAACTCCTCAGATATGAAGCAGTTTGTGCCTGCATGCAGTAAGACCTGGGCAACATTAAGGCTTGGGCTGATATGTGGCAAGTAGCATTTGTGCCACACAAGTGCTGGGCAATGACCATCTCCAACAAGAGAGAATCTAACCATCTTCCCTTAACATTCAATGGCATTACCATCGCTGAATCCCCCACCATCAACATATCAACATCCTGGGGGTTACCATTTACCAGAAACCTAACTGGAGTAGCCATATAAATACTGTGGATACAAGAGCAGGTCAGAGGCCGGGAAATCTACAGCGAGTAACTCATCTCCTGTCTCCCCAGTGCCTGTTCACTATCTACAAGGCACAGGTCAGGAGTGTGATGGAATACTCTCCACTTGCCTGGATGAATGCAGCTTCACAAGAAGGGCAACATCATCCAGGGCTAAGCAGCCCGCTTGATCAGTGCCTCATCCATCACTTTATACATTCACTCCCTTCACCACTGGTGCACAGTGGCAGCAGTGTGTACCACCTACAAGATGCACTGCAGTAACTTGTCAAGGCTCCTTCAACAGCACCTTCAAATACGCAACCTCTACCACTTAGAAAAACAAGGGGAGTAGACACATGGGAACATCACTACCTGCAAGTTCCCCTCAAATCACACACTATTCTGACTTGGAACTACATCACTATTTCTTCAGTCGATGGGTCAAAATCCTGGAAGTCCCTCCCCCTAACAGCACTGTAGGTGTGCCTACATCAAACAATCTGCAGTGGTTCAAGAAGACAGCTCACCAGCACCTTATTGAGGGCAATTATGGATGGGCAATAAATACGAACTTACGAATTAGCAGCAGAGGTTGTCCATTTGGCCCCTCTAGCCTGCTCTGCCATTCAATATGATCATGACTGATCTGTTTGTGTTTCGAATTCCACACTCCCATCTACTCTGATAACCTTTGATTCCTTTGCCTAACAAGAATCTATCTACCTCCGCCTTCAAAATATTCAATGACCCCGCCTCCACCACCTTCTGAGGCAGAGAGGTCCAAAGTCGCACAACCCTCTGAGAGAAAAAATTCTACTCATCTCTGTCCTAAAAGGACGACCCCTAATTTTAAAACAGTGCCCTCTAGTTCTGCACTCATCCACAAGAGGAAACATCCTCTCCACATCCACCTTGTCAAGACCATTCAGTATCTTATAAACTTCAATCAAGTCTCCCCTCACTCTTCTAAACTCCAGTGAAAACAAGCCCAGTCTGTCCAACCTTCCCTCATAAGACACCCCACTCATTCTAGGTATCAATCTAGTAAACCTCCTCCGAACCGCCTCCAAGGCATTTGCATCCTTCCTTAAATAAGGAGACAAAAACTGCGCACAGTATTTGAGATGTGGTCTCACCAATGCCCTATATAACTGAAGCATAACATCCTTACTTATATTTTCAATTCCTCTTGTAATAAAGGATAGCATCCATTAGTCTTCTTTATTATCTGCTGTACCTGCATACTAACTTTTTGTGACTCCTGCACCAGAACACCTAGATCCCTGTGATCCTCGGAATTCTGCAGTCGTTCTCCATTTAAGTAATACTCTGCTGTTTTATTCTTCCTGCCAAAGTGAACAAATTCACATTTGCCCACATTATACTCCATCTGCCAGATTTTTGCCCACTGACTCAACCTATCTATATCGGTCTGCAAGCTCCTTATGTCCTCTTCACAATATACTTTCCTACCTATCTTTGTGTCACCTGCAAACTTAGCTACCATGCCATCGCTCCCTTCATCTAAGTCATTGATATAAATTGTAAAAGGTTGAGGCCCCAGCAGGACTCCGCTCATCACATCCTGTCAATCAGAAAAGGACCCATTTATGCATATTCTCTGTTTTCTGCCAGCCAGCCAATCTTCCATCCATGCTAATATGTTTATGTGGCACCTTGTCAAATGCCTTCTGGAAATCCAAGTACAGTACGCCAATGGCCTCCCCTTTATCCACAGCACAAGTCACTCCTTCAAACAACTGCAACAAATTGAACATGATTTCCCTTTCACAAAACCATGCTGACAATCCGATTACCTTGAGTTTTTCTAAGTGCGCAGCTACAACCTCCTTAATGATCGATTCTAACACCTTCCCCACAACAGACATCAAGCTAACTGGCCTATAGTTACCTGTTTTCTGCTTCCCTCTCCACCTTGAATGGAGGGGTTATATTTGCTACTTTCCAGTCAGATGGAACCTTATTGGAATCTAGCGAATTTTGAAAAATTAACACTAACGCATCTGCTACCTCATTAGCCACCTCATTTAAGACCCTAGGATGAAGTCCATCAGGCCCCAGGGACTTGTCAGCCCACAGCTCCATCAGTTTGGTCAGTAATGCTTCCCTGGTGATTGTAATTTCACCAAGTTCCTCTCTTCCTAGCTAGCTTCCTCTCACACTTTAATTTCTTTCTTTGGATTAACCTTTTAGTCATTCTCTGCAGTTCTTTATATTCTGACCAATCATCTGAACTGCCACTCATCTTTGCACAAGTAAACACCTTTTCCTTAAGTTTGATGCTTTCCTTAACTTTTTTAGTTAACCACGGATGGTGGGTCCTCCCCTTAGAATTTTTCTTTATAGTAGGAATATACTTATTCGGAGTATTCTGAAATATCTGCCACTGCTTCTCTATTGATCTGTCTCCAAGCCTAGTAACCCAGTTCACTTCAGCTAGCTCAGCTTTCATGCCCACATAGTTGCTCTTATTCAAGTTTAAAATATTAGTCTTAGACCCACTCTTCTTTCTTTCAAACTGGATATATAATTCAATTATATTGTGGTCGCTGCTACCTAGAGGTGCCTTTACTCTGAGGTCATTAATTAATCCTGCCAGATTACACAGTACCAAGTCTAATATAACTTGTTCTCTGGTTGGTTCCAGAATGTGCTGCTCTAAGAAACTATCTCGAAAGCATTCTATGAACTCTTCATCCAGGCTACTATTGCCAGTCTGATTTTTCCAGTATACATGTAGATTAAAATCATCCATGATTATTGCTGTTCCTTTATCACAAGCACCCAATATTTCTTCTTGTATACTTCATCCTACATTGTGATTACTGTTTGGGGGCCTGTAGACTGCTCCCACTAGTGACTTCTTTCCCCTAATATTCCTCATCTCCACTGTTATGACCAGGTGAGCAGTGTCTAGGGGTCTGTTACTATCTTTACCTGGTCTTATTGTAACAGGGTTTAATTTTAAACACACTGTGTTTTGAGCTCCCCTTTTTGTGAATCCTTGTTCACAGTTTCCCATTATAAGACAAAGAAATGAGCACAAACAGGCTTTCTTTGATTTAAAGGCGAAAGATGAAATTTATTAAACCTTAAACTTAAACTCAAATATGGTTCACACCTATGGATATACGATGCGCCCACGCTAGCATGCACACTCAATATAAACATGCAGGTAGGGACAGAAAAGAGCAGAGGAAAGGATAAGTAGAACAGTTTGAGGCAATATCTTGTTACTGTTTCTTGAGCTCGCTGTAGTCCTTGATTGAAGATATGGTCTTGCGTTTCATTGGGGCCCAGTAGTCTTCTTAAAACCTTGTTCACATAGGAAATCTTTTCTCTGAGTTTACGTGTCTTCAATGGTTTCAGTTCCTTGACAGATGAGAAGGTTGACAGGAAAGGAGATGTTCTCAGTCCATGAGCACACTCCGTTCTCTGATCAAAATCCTTTGATGGAAGCTCAAATTCAAAAACTCTAGGCAGCTGGTCATGTGACTAAAACTGGTTTAACCACTTCTGTGTATTGGAGAAGCAACTGCTGGGTCCCCATTGTTTCAACATTGTCTGGCACTAGGCAAATGTCCTTCTGGTCAGGGCTTGCAATTTTAAGTTTTAATGTTCATGTGGCGAAATAATGTGTGTCTCAGTCTTGGCAGTTGGGGTTTGCCTGACACCACCCAAACCAATTCTACATCCTGATCTACTGAATCAAGGTCATCTCTAACTATTGTACCAATGCCATCCTTAACAGTGCTACCCCTCCACCTTTACCTAGCTTCCTATTCTTCTTGAATGTTACATACCCCTCATTCTGCAGCCACATCTCTGTAATGGCTATCAGAGCATATTTATTTACTTCAATGTGCGCTATCAGTTTGTCTACTTTGTTATGAATGCTACGTGCATTCAGATACAGAGCCTTTAGTTTTGTCTTTTTTTTAAATCTTTGTAACATCTAGTCTCGACTGTTGGTGCATTCTTTGGTTTTTTTCTCTCTGTCCCTTCCTGCCATTCTCTGACCATTTCCCATATTACTATTCTGCTCTCCTGATTTGACTCTACCCCTTGATTTGCTCGATCTATTCAAGTTTCATCCCTCACCCACCTTGTTTAGCTTAAAGCCCTCTCTACTTCCCTAGTTATACGGTTTGCTAGAACATTGGTCCCAGCATGGTTCAGGTGCAGATCGTCCCAACAGTACAGCCCCCACTTTCCTCTGTACTGGTGCCAGTGCCCCACGAACTGAAACCCACTTCTCCCGCACCAGTCTTTGAGCCACGTTTTCATTTCACTAATCTTATGTGCCCTCTGCCAATTGGCATGTGGCTCAGGTAATGTTCCAGAGATTATTACCCTTGAGGTTCTGCTCTTCAATTTGGTGCCTCGCCCCTCATTCTCTCTAAGCAGAACCTCTTTCCTTGTCCTACCTATGTCAATGGTATCTACATGGACCATGACAACTGGATCCTCCCCCTCCCACTCCAAGTTACTGTCCAGCCCTGAGCAGATGTGCCGAACCGTGACACTGGATAGGCAACACAGCTTTCTGGACTCACGCTCTCGGCTGCACAGAACAGTGTCAATCCCCTCACTATACTATCCCCTACTAACACTACATTCCTTTTTGCTCCCCTCACTTGAATGACTTCCTGTACCACAGTGCCATGGCCAGTCTGCTCATCCACCTCGCTTTCGTTTACACGGGTTGAGAGCACCTCAAATCTATTTGATGATTGCAAAGTCTGAGGCCCCTCCAATACTGTCTGCTCATTCCCTTTACCTGCCTCACTCACAGTCACATCCTTCTGTCCCTCACTGCTGACCAAAACAGATGACCCCGTTCTAAGAGGTGTGACCGTCTTCTGGAACAAAGTGTCCAGGTATTTCTCCCCCTCCCTTATGTTTTACAGTGTTTGCAGTTCAGCTTCCAGATCAATAATCCTGATCTGAAATTCCTCTAGCTGCTTACACTTCCTGCAGACATGTTGTCCTGGATTGCCTTGGCATCCAAAAGCTCCCACATACCACAGATGCAACATAACACCTGTCCTGCCATTGTTAATTATGCTATTAGTTAATTTACTTTAATTATTTTCTTAATTAACTTTAAATAATTTCTATGTATAGTAGAATTTACTGTGCTTATTAAATGCTAGTACCTCCTACAACTAAAGTTATACTTTTCTTTAACTACACAGACATGTGTTTTAGGCATTTATTTGAATTATTTGATCTTTTCTTTATTTATTTTATATTTTAAAGTGTTTCTTCTATTTATAGATCTACCTTCACTCTGGTGTCCTAACCTAGCTATTCACACACTGTCCCTTACATGAAGCACTTACCAGCCAATCAATTTACTAGTTTCCTGTGATGTCACAGTTGTTTTTTCATGCAGTTCTCCAGCAGCTGAAATGGCTCTGGGCTGTAGTTATACAGGAAAGGCCGCACTCCAATCCCCGGGCTGTAGTTATACAGGAAAGGCCGCACTCCAATCCCCGGGATGTATATATACAGGAAAGGCCGCACTCCAATCCCCGGGCTGTATTTATACAGGAAAGGCCGCACTCCAATCCCCAGGCTGTAGTTATACAGGAAAGGCCGCACTCCAATCCCCGGGCTGTAGTTATACAGGAAAGGCCGCACTCCAATCCCCGGGCTGTATTTATATAGGAAAGGCCGCACTCCAATCCCCGGGCTGTAGCTATACAGGAAAGGCCGCACTCCAATCCCTGGGATGTAGTTATACAGGAAAGGCCGCACTCCAATCCCCGGGCTGTATTTATACAGGAAAGGCCGCACTCCAATCCCCGGGCTGTATTTATATAGGAAAGGCCGCACTCCAATCCCCGGGCTGTAGTTATACAGGAAAGGCCGCACTCCAATCCCCGGGATGTATATATACAGGAAAGGCCGCACTCCAATCCCCGGGCTGTATTTATACAGGAAAGGCCGCACTCCAATCCCCGGGCTGCATTTATACAGGAAAGGCCGCACTGCAATCCCCGGGCTGTATTTATACAGGAAAGGCCGCACTCCAATCCCCGGGCTACATTTATACAGGAAAGGCCGCACTCCAATCCCCGGGCTGTAGTTATACAGGAAAGGCCGTACTCCAATCCCTGGGCTGTATTTATACAGGAAAGGCCGCACTCCAATCCCTGGGCTGTATTTATGCAGGAAAGGCCGCACTCCAATCCCCGGGCTGTATTTATGGCGCTCCCAGCTCCTGACTGCCTGCACTCTGTTCCAGGTAGGTAAGGCTGTGCTCAGATCCCTGAGTTGTATTTATGGTGTTCCTGGCTCCCAACTGCCCCTACTCCACTCCAGTAGGTAGTCCTTGCCAGCGCCACTCACATCCCACAAATGAATTCAAGAAAACAGTGGATTCCGAGAGCATATGAATGTCATAGTGTTTCAAGGAGCAATAATTTAGTCTGTAGGTATGAAAGCTCTTTAGATATCATACTGCGGATAATGTGTTATACTTACTGATCAAACGTAAAGACAGCAATTTCTACAGATAACTTAATTTATTTAATTTATCAACACTGGCACATGATATACAAAGGCATAAAATGAAATCCAGCAGGGATAACAACAGAAATGTTTCTGCCATTTAAATACTTTTATTGCCCCTTTTTTGGCCAAATCCATACTGGACATCAGAAGGAAAATTTCATAACATCTGAAAAGAATAAAGGGACTTGAAATGACTTGTACCAGAAATGATTAAGTATGATGTTTAAAGATCAAAAGGACATTATCATAGTGCCAATCTACAGAAGGAAAGTGCAATTTGGTCTAAGAAAAATATCATAAAATATCTTGAGATTTTGCCTGATGTTGAATCATCTGCCCTGGAGCTCCAGATGTTTGGTAAGCTTACATCACATTTTCTCCCAATACATTTAGTTAGAAAAGCATTGTACACCACTGCCATGCTGGAAAGCTCAATGCAAAACCATGCCAAATTGGTGTCAGACTCCTCCATGCTCCTTGACATTGACCGCAGGCTTTCTGCCAGACATCCCAAAATACCAAGCATTTTGTTGTGAATTTCCATCACCCTTCTTCTGTAGCCTACCCCACTGAACTCTCATCTGAGTCCTCTGCAGCATAACTCGTGTGTGACCTCATCCTCTAGGACACTGGCACCTACACTACCCTTGCCCTAGCCTGGCTGCAGGCCACCCATGCCCAGTGTTTCTATGCTATCCTCTAAAGTACACGCAGTGTCAACATTTGAGCTGAAGGCTGTGATTGTAAGATCGAGTGACAGTGTTACTTCATTAAAACCACTGCCTGGCCAGATTTCAGCTCTTGAGTATGGGTTGTGGTGAGGGGAGGTAAGAAAATAAGAGGTGTGTGTTTACCCCATCTGCAGTTTCTAAATCAGAAGTGATTGTAGGATGAGGGAGAATGGTAGGATGTAATTAGAAGGATAAGATATGAAGATACCGATCATCTTCTATCATTTCAGCCGCAGAGCTGGCCTCAGCCTCAGCAAGGGCTACTCGAATGATAGTGAGCAATGTCTCCTCCATGGGGTGAGGACATGCAGCCACACCTGGCCCCCACCAGCAGGAGATTCTTGGAGCCCATTGTCTTCCAAGTTTTGCCATTCTTGTGGCTTTCGCAGGTCAGATTCAGTTGTGGAATGACTTCCAGCACCTGCCCCAGTTACATTGCATCTCCCCATTAAGAGCTGCAGGCTGACTAAGTAGTGCAGGCTTGCTTTAACTGCTGCTAACCTACAAGGATTTTGGATCCCCTGCTGAGGTGAGCAACCACTCATTTGCACAGTTAGCACAGACTATATGCTGCAATCCTGTTAAATGATCAGGCAGCAGAAAGTTGGCATGCTGCCTGCATCAGAAGCAACGGACACAGGTTAATCGTGCATTGTGATCTCAATGCTCATTGTCGGGGGCTATTGAATTTAACCCTATGAGGGTCAAAGGTATAAAAATAGAAAAAAAATTAATAGATTACTGTAAGGTAAATATTAAGGTGCTTTATTGTGTAAAAAAGCAAGCTTGGTTTATCTATACTTTCTGTAATTACATTTCTGGTTTTCAAAGCCATATTGTGCATGCTACAGAAATGTAGCTGCCAGTATTACGGGGTCAAATACAGATACAGTTGTTTGAACTTGCAATGTGTGAATTGGACTGGGAGGTTAGTGTCTAATAAATTCATAAAGCTAAATGTGTGGATGTGCACAAGAAAATGTTCACATTCACAATGGATGACCATTAGTATTTATTTTATTACTTCAAAAATATGATTTTAAATAGCATAAACACACACAGCAGGTATATTATAACATTTAAAAAAACTTAGAAACTCAGGTTTTTAAAGGATTGTTCCTCTCCAAAATAATTCCAAGATAATTACAGCACTGAAATTTCCAGCATTTTCAATAGCAATGCTTTAATGTGGCACCTTTAAAATTTATATTTCTAGACTCTGCTTTTAAATACATAACTTTTTCTCCATTTTGTCCAGATAAAAGTCCTTATCCTGCTCTGGTCTTGTCTTATTTTCAGCTAGCCAACAGGTGACAAATGCACCTTGACTGTTCATATTTTTTCTCCCCACCTTCCCATGCCTTGTGAAAATATTCTAGCAACTCCCTAAACAACACAGCTCACTAGGGTCAGGATCCTTTCAGTAGGATTGACTAGCAGGTTCACATTGCTAAACAACTTTGGCACACAAAGGTACAATAAATCAGGTTTCATTCAAGGGGAGATACCTTGGAAAAATGTGATTCAAGTGGAAGAAATATCATAGCAGAGCTAGGAAGAAATCATCCTTTAAAATACAAACCATCAAGTCAGGCCATTTAAAAAAAAAGTTTGTTTATAAACTATTAGGCAAATTACAGTTAAATCTTTGCATGTTGCACTTCACCTATAGAATTTTAATATTTTGAAATAACCACTACTAAATCCTTGAAGTCACCTTTACCTTCCCCACAAATATAAACCTATGTTCCCACTTTATAAACATTTATTCATTTTCTCAGTGTTGGAGCAGGGTCCCTGTGCTCATAGTGCTTGCTATCCAACAGAAGCCTCAGTGTAGTGTTTAGAATTGGTGCATCACATACCCTGGTAAAACAAAGTCAGTGCTTTCCCTTCCAATTCTTTCCCCCCCAACCCCCAAAATAAGTCGGTACCCAGTTTGAAGAAAAACCTTTCGTTTGAGCTTGTTAACCAAATCTTGTGAGGTTTACATTTCTTTTTGTTCACCATTTGTGGACTCCAAGATTATAGAGGCAACAAAAGGCCTACATCATCATAACAAGTTTATATGTTCCATCAGCATGTAACTTATGCAGAAAACATAATGGTAAGTAGGCCAGAAGTTAAGCAGATTGATTTGGTCCATAGACAAACTCATTCATAATCCACATCAGCTAACATTTGATTTAGGGATGCACTTAAAACTGGAACTATAATCCAAAAGGAAAACATTTTTATGAGGCATCTACACGTCAATCCTCGATAAGAAAAGAAAAATGCTCATATAATCTTAGACCAACATCATACTTAACAGAACACAAATTAGCCAGTATAGTCATTAGAATGTTCTTGTATTGGATGGCCAATGTGCCAGAACTGATTGCACCATAGAACAATGTTTCCTGCTCCAAATGTTTCCTGTATAAGAAACTCAACCAAGTATTTGTGATAAGAAACTTATGCACAAAAGGTGACAAGCCAAAGAGGCAAAAAAGTTTGAAGGTTCACGTTCCAGCAAATATTTAACTGGGTAGTCAAATCAACGACCAACATGTCATTTATCAGATTAGTTAGTATGGTTAAAAATAAGGGATATTTTAAAGTCACGGAATGAAATAAGGGCATTTTTGACCTAAGCCCTACCACAGTGTTCAATATTCTCATCCATTTCATTTCTATAGGCTTTCCATGTCAAGCAGAACTTCCCACTGTCCAAGAGGGCAGCCAGAACGATAGCCTATTTCCAAGTTATTCTAAACAGCTTCTAGGTGTCACACAAACACATTACGAGGCAAGTAATGTCTTCTCCTTTTGAGGACCAACTGGCCTCACAGTTTCTCCTAGATCACTGAGTAGGCTGGAAAATTACTGCGGGTAATCATGAACAAGAGCTTACATCTTACTGTTCTGTGACACAGAAGGTTCATACACAAACTCTGCTATTTCACAAGGCTTCCATCATTTATACAGTTGATAGTCAACATATGTTTAGAAAGTACCTGAAAAATTTACAATTTGAAATCTACATATTACTCATTTCCAAATATTATCAAAACTCAGTTAAAATGTTTAGTCACAGCAGGACTTAATTCAATATTGATACAATATTAACATTTTGGAATTATTATCCACACCATTTTAAGCATCTATTCTTGTATAGTTTTGCAGATTAAATTGTTAAAATGATTATTGGTCTTTGTATTAAGTACATGTTTAAAACACAAAAAGCAGTTTCCACGGATACCATTGAAAAAGTGAGCTTCTGCATCTATGATCTAAACTTGTTCCCAAATGAACTGCAGATTATATATATAAAAATAAGACTACAAAAGATAAATTCAAAAATACTTCAAATGGTATACAATTTAGTGCAGCATTTCTAAGAGACATTAAATTCTACAAAAGCACAGCCCTGAGCAGTTAATTTTAACAGTATAAATAGGGAGAGAGAAGGTGACTATGAACATCTTAATTGATAAGCAAACTACTCTAAACCAGAGCTATTAGTTTCATCATGCCAATAGCACGATTGCAATTTAGAGGCTTGTATATAGAGCCAAATCAGTTAGACAACTAAAAAAATTACAAGTCTCGAACTTTAGGTTAAATTAAAATAAAATGGTACCCAAGAGACAGTCACTTAGTGCAAGTTTTAGTTGTCCAGCTGGTTAGTATTTAGTTCTATCCTTTACAAATCTGTACAAGTGGTTGTGCTGTACAGGACATGGGAGTTACTACTGAAATGCTGCCTTCAGTTCTTTAAAGGCTGCTCTTCGCTGCTTTCTGTCCTCTTCCATACGTTTGCGCTGCTCCTGCTCAGCTTTGATTTCAGCTTCAAACTTGCTGCCAGTGGTCAGAGCCTGGACCTAGAAACAAGTGCAAGCAAACTTTAGGAAATATGATTTTATGACTTAAAGCCATTAAATCTCCCGCATTTCACTAAAGCTTTGCATTATTCCTCAACTGCTGGAAAGGTGCCAACTGGCTTCACTGCCTTCATTGCTCATCAGTCACTACCAAATGGTCCATCAGTGTCTGCTTAACACTTCACTCTATTGCCAGAGATTGTAGCTAGCAGTCCACAGAATGGTAAGCTTGTGGCAGGAGTTATAAGTCACGTGACCCAATTCCTCAACCTGCTTTCCTTTAACCACCTTCAGGTTTGGAGCATTAACCACAAAGGATTTGCATAGCTGTCAAAATAGCAAGTAAGCTGATAAAATATCACCACTTGAACCGCTGTTGGTTATAAAATATTCTCAAGGGCAATTAGGGATGGGCAATAAATCCGATGCCAACATCGCATGAACGAATGGAAAAGCCATAATTGAAGTATGCACCTTGTGTGCAAGAAACTGGCCCTTAAAACAAAGATTTTAGATGATATACTATAATCAATGGAGACATGGAGCAACTTTGTTGAAATTACCACTATAGTACAGTTCATGGCCATTTAGATGAAGGCTATACACAAGACTGTATATCTGAAATACGTCAAAGTATTAAGTTATCGCTGGTTTTCTTGGGTTTGGGTGCTTGATGCTAATTACCTCAGATTTAAAACCTTACTTATATATAGCTATAAAAAAGTTTATATAGTGCTTTACACTACCTCAGGACACCCCAAGCACTTTACAGTCAATGAAATACTTTTGAATTGTAGTCACTGTTGTAATGTAGGAAATGCAGGTCCCAATTTTTCACACAGCAATGTGATAATAACCAGATAATTCATTTTTCAGTGATGTTGATTGAGGGATAAATATTGGGCAGAACATCAGGGAGACATCAGGCTCTTCTTTAAAATAGTAATGTGGGATATTTTACATCCACCTGAGAGAGGAGAGACGGGGCCTCAGTTTAACATTTCAGCTGAAAGGCAGTACATCTCGACACTGGAGTAGGATTTGAACCCACAACCTCTGACTCAAAGGTGAGAGAATTACCAACTGAGTCATGGCTGGCACCTACTGACTCATGACTATATTTAGCTTCAACCGACTTCCTTTTCTTCCTATATTAGCAGCATTTCCACTACTGCGAAAGCAAGACTTCAGATAAATTGTTTCAATAGGTTGCAAGTTTAAGATAGCTCAATTTTTTTCTATCTTCCAAGTGCCTGATATGTGTTAAAATCAAAACATTCATATGCCTGAAATACCTCCAAACTAAACTACTGACAAATGTATACAAATAAAGTGGTCATATCATGTATGGATACACCCTACAGTGTTGATGAAGGGTCACTGACCTGAAATGTTAACTCTGTTTCTCTCTCCACAGATGCTGCCAGATCTGCTGAGTATTTCCAGCACTTTGTTTTTTCACTACAGTGCTGTGCTTTGTCTGAACTCAGCAATAAAAAGTGTACTGAAGCTCTGCCGTTCTACAGCTTGACTGTTACTGACTGGATCAATTTACACATTCCAAGCAGAGTGCTGCCCAATTATACCTCCCAGCATCTTCAGTACAGTTCAATACTAGACCAAATGTCATGGTCAGCAAACACAGCCTTTTAAATGAAAACTCTACCAATCCAAGAATTACCTGGCAACTGGTTGTTCAGCTGACCATTTATAAATAGTCCAGTTTTACAGGTTTTTTTTTGTACTGTAAATATTTCCACCTTGGTCTGACAGTTGGTCTTTACCTTTGCCTCAAAGAAATGCTTGGCACCTTGAACCCCCTCACTGGAGACATCAATTTCTGAAAGCCTGGCAAGAGCCATCAACCCACTGTCTTCCTCCAATTCGCCTGTTGCCGCTTTATGGAAGATCAGAAGAAACTAGAAAGAAGCACAGGTACTCTAAGCAAAATCGGCAAACTCTCATCAAATTTGCCCCCTAGGTCAATTCCAAAGATGCAGTAATTTCTATATGCACCCAGGATATAGACAATTATGTACTGTGCCGCCTAGTGTTGGTTGGAGATCAAGAAAATCATCTTAGTGAAACAATCCTCAGAAGAACTAATCTGCCATAGGTTAGCTCAGAAAAAAAAATCAGCAAAATACACCACAAAAACGTGGAAAATTGTGACTCCATGGCCGGAATTTTACGGTGGGCGGACAGGAGCCAGCCTCCGACATAAAAGTTGGTGGCGAACCCGCTTCCGCCTCGCCTGGGGATCCGTTCCATATTTTATGGGTCCCCAAGCTTTAAGTGTTCCAAGGCGGGACTTCCAGCCGCTTGTGGGAGGAGGTCCCTCCTCATTGAGCTGCCAGCCAATCAGCGGGCTAGCAGCGGTGGCCACTGCTGGAACTGCAGCCCAGCTGAAGCTAGAAGACGACATGCAGCCGGGAGGAAAGGTAAGTTTTTGTTGCCTCGCTGGGGGTAATAGGTTTGGCCTCGGCGAGGCAAGGGTGGTCGGTTGGGTGGGGGGCGGGAAGGTGGGGGGGGGGTTGGGTGCTGGGAGTGGTTGGGGTAGCATGGACTGCCTTCTATCGTCGATGAGCAGGGCCCTCCCTGGGATGATCAACAGCTGCCTGGGCTTCCCAGGCAGTTTTCCTGGATCCAAGATGTCCGCTTGCCACGTGTAAAATCTGCATGGAGAGGGGGGAGCGAAAGCCCTTAAGGGTCTTGATTGGCCTGGGGCGGGTAGGCTGTTTTTTGCGCCCCCGCCCTACGTAAAAGGGCGGCAGAGTCGGGCACAGGTCGGGAAAGCCTCTCTGAGCCTCCCACTCCATTTTACGCCACCATCCCGCTCATTGGAGTGGTGTAAAATTCCAGCCCATGAGTTAATTTCCTTGATTTTATCAGGATTGTTGTCATGACACAGTTGCATCAGAAATGGTGTCGAATGTGAGGCAGGGGAAATTTGTGGCCTCCCTCCCTTCATTGTTGCCCCTGGCATACTGCTGGGCTCCATTCATAGACTATTTTCCAAACTGTGATTCAGTACTATTCCCCGATCTTGTCAGTAAAGGAAACCAAGTGAATGCCATTAAGATACAAATTTTTCCCCAACGAGCAAGGGGCATATTAAAATAAGTTCTACAGCTTTTTCCCTTTCTTTGGGAGAAAAGCCTGGCCTCTTCTAGGAACTGTTCACCCCAGCACTATTTAAAAAAAAAAACAGGAGTTCAGTGAGAGGGGGAAACCCCAACCCCACCCTAGGACGTAGATCTACATCCCATTACTCCATGGTGCAGCATACTGTAGTATCCTTGATTGTGGCCCTTCAGCAAGACATTAGTTGGGATTGTGGCTTTGCTTTCGGTAGGGGGGGGGGGGCAAGAAAAAAAACAAGTTTGTATTTAACACTGCACTATGGTTTGTTTGCAAACCCAAAATAGAAAACAAAATGTAGCGCTGGTGTGCCAAGCTTTAAGGAAATTTTACAGCTGACATACAACTTTACAGTGGAATATGCATTTCCTTTGGAATTTAAATTAAATGAGTAACATTTGAAATAATGGCTTTCGCTGTTTCATGAGTCAATAATGCTCAGTGACTGAAGTCTGAACACAGACATTTGGGGAACCATTCTAAAAAAATCCAGATGGTTTTACTGTAATAAAACAACTCAGAACTTATAAAAAATGTACAAAGCAGGTACAATACATTTTAAACTGATCTTTTGAAGGCAAACCCAAGCACAGTCACATCACGGTAGTAATAGGGGAAAATCAAATCAGCATTTTAAATACATTGTGTACTTAAGAGACTTAACATTCATCAAAATGCTTACCATTCTGCTGGGTACCTTCTCTTCCCAATTATTTTCTCAGAAGAGCTTTTGCTTTTATAGAAAGACTTCCTGGTCTTCAATGTTTTGTGCACATGGATGAAAACAATGTATTTATTACATAATTTCACAGCCCTTATTCTGTGGCTTCCTTGCTTTGATGACCACATGCCTCAGGGATGGCCATTGCCTCATTGGCACTATGTAGGAACACAGACTTTACTCTTGAATCCAATTAGCCAAAGAATATATGCCTGCTGTTGCACACAAATTCCTCCCTCCTTTGTTTTCTGGGAATCTTGCAGCCTTACCTTGGTCACAGCGGAAAGATCAGCTGAAAGGAAATTTGCAGGAACTATACATGTGGGCAGAGATAGCTTATGCATTTTTCTCTAATCTACCCCTGTGCTTCAAGAACGAAGAGTCAAAGTGTTTCCACTTAATTATCAGCTTTAAGATCACCCACAATATAAGCAAACCAGCTATGATTCATTCAAAAGAAAAACTGAGTACAACACAATTTGATAAAGTATTAAAATGGGCCATTTATCTCTGCAATGTGCTTCAATGCATCAGAGCCAATGAAGAATAGGTTAAAAAATTAGCCTGTTTTTGGCACTATTTACTGTCACTTCCATGCAAATGAATCACCAATTAAGTTCTACATCAAACTAGACGGTGGCTTTCAAATTGCCACAATCAAGGATTGCTTTAGAACTAGTCATTCAAATTGCTATAAGTTGGATGCATTAAGCCTGGTTTTATTTTGCTATTCAGAATTTCTCTCAATTGGTACAACCACCGGCAAATTGCATTCTAGCCATGTCAAATAACCTACATAATAAGCAATACTCTATGATCCACAACAGCTTACATGATATTTCTGATTTAACCCTCCCCAGCACTAAAACCATATCATTTCTACAGTAGAGGGGAAAAAACAGCAGCATCCAAAAAATATGGCCAGTTTCCCAACCAATGTGAGAAAGGAAGTCAATGAATACCAATGGCTCCCAATACTCTCAGCAAGGACTCCAAATCACCACAGTACAGATTTGAAAAATGCCTCACAATTCTGATTAGTAGGCTTTCCTGGAAAGATACCTCTACCTTCATGAAAATAAATTGCGCTTTTCCATGTGCTCTGTGCCCAGCAAAATATCAAATGCCTTCACCGGTCATGGTAGGCTATAGTTAAACATATCCTCTCTTTTGTATTGGATTTCCAACCAAACCAACCTGTGTCTCAACTATATTAGACCAAGACTTTTAGTGTCCGCCTATTATTTCATGCAAATCAAAAGCAAGAAAGAAAGGATTGCATTTATATAGTGCCTTTCACAACCTCAGGAATTCCATAACGCTGAGGTACTTTCAAAGCATAACGACAGTTATAATTTAGGAAACGTGGCTGCCAATCTGTGCACAGCAGCCTCCCACAAACAGCAATGCGATAATGACCTGTTTTTGTGATGTTAATGAAAGAATCGATGTTGGCCAAGACACCAGAGATAACTATTTTGCTTTTCTTCGAAATAATGCTATTGGATCTTTCCACCCAAGAGGACAGTTGGTTTTAATGCCTCATTCAAAAGATAACACCTCTAACAGTGCAGCACTTCCTCGGTACCTTACTGGAGTGTCAGCCTAGATTTTTGTGTTCAAGTCTCTTTAGTAGGGGTGATCCTACAACCTTTTGACTCGAAGACATGAGTGCTACCAACTAAGGCATGGCTGACTCAGTTCAAAGAGTTCAATTCAGTGCACATATACTAAAGCGGAACAAGCAAGCATCAGAAAACAGATCCAAATACAAAAGAAAAGCTAACATCAACCAAAACTCTTTATTTAGTGAACCAGATTTGTGTTCAATATTTTTTAATTTGAAAATGTATCCATGTGACATTTATAACACTCCTTGACAAATTAACTAATTCAGAGCAAGATCTTTATTCTTTGTAACCTATACAATGTTGTAAATTCCTTGAAAGGACTACTCCTTTTCTGGGTGGTCAACTTAGAGTATGGTCTGGAGTATCAGTTACTAAATAACACCTTACTGGAAGTGGTTAGCAAATTCTGCTACCTAGGATGCATGGTGACAGACAATCTGTCACTTGATGCAGAGCTTGATACACGCATTGGGAAAGCAGCTACCACTTTTGGCCAACTTGCAAAATGGTATAATACCAAGCTGACCCTTAGGACCAAGCTGATGGTTTATAAGGCCTGTGCTCTCAGCACCTTGCTGTATGGCTGCGAAACATGGGCGACTTACAGTTACCAGGAAAAGTTCAATAATTTCCATCTTCACTGTCTGCAGTGCATTATGGGTATATCCTGGCAGGACAAATAAAAAAAATCACAAATGTGCCAGTCCTTTCAAAGGCAGAGCTCCCAAGTGTGTTGGCATTAATCAAACAGGCAGCTTCAGTGGATCGGACACGTCCGCAGGATGGAAGACAGTTGCATACCCAAGGACCTTGTGAATGGTGAGGTAGCTGGGGCCAGATAGCCAGTGGGGCACCCAAAACTCCACTTCAAGGATGCTTTCAAGTATGACATGAAGGCCCTAAATGTCAACTATCACACCTGGGACTGGCATGCACTATCACAATGACCAGTGTCTACAGCAGGTTGGCAATAGGAACCAATGCCGAAAACAACTCTCAGCATCACTTGGCAGCTTCACGTGCAGCACTTGTGGCAGAACCTGCCTCTCGAGGATTGGCGATCAACCATCAGCAAAAGGTGCACCAAGAGAAGACACCGCACCTAAATGGATTGTTTGCTGCATGTCCATCTTTCATAGATGGAAAGTGCCAACAGATCAGTTACTGAGTTGCATTACTCACTTCTGTTAATATTGTGGATCTTTCTAACTGGCTCCAGAATGCGAATTACAGCCACTTTCCTTTGAAATCTAAAGGCAGCCACCAATTTCTTTGCAATTAGGGAGAGGTTTGAAGGAAAACAGGGACAGAGTAGGAGCAATGGCTGAGGTGAAATCAGCAGCTGCATATGAATGCAATTTTTTTTGGATTGACTGCAAGCCTGACTATTTACAGAGCACATCTAGGCTGGATCTTGATCAGCCCCACTTTCCTCTAACCACCAGCCCACCCTAACAAAATCAGCAATAAAGGACGAGCCAGGGAAACCATTATATTTTGTTACCTACATTGCTCCAAAGAAAGTGTGAGCTCTAACCAAGATAATAAAATTTTTTGCTAAGAATGGAGCCCTTCTCTACTCTAGCCCTCCCTTTGTAACAGGGACAACTTTCTATGAGTAATACCACAGGAGGCAAGAGGATAACAGCATTGTTTAACAGGTTTGCCTCCACAACAGAAAAAAATGATTGGCTTACCAAACCACTTGCTCGATTTCACCACAACCAGGTATGGGCCCCAGTTGGACTGAGTAGGGAAGAATTTACGGCAAGCACAAGTGTGAAAGTGGTTGAGGCAAGCCCAAGTGAAGATATCACACCCTGCAGTTACACAAACTTTAAATTCTACACAAAGTATGTAATCAGATCATTTTAACAAATGACTAATTATTTTTAGACTGTCCAATTAAAAAAACACACAGGAGCTAACCATATCATAATATTACATCCTGTCAAAGTCGTGGCAAAATTATACAGTTCATTTCAAAAGCTACTTCTCCAACTGTGCAGTTTTATGTAGGAATATCCAGTTACTTTCTTATACTCCCACAAAACATTATTGCTGTTCAGTTTTGCCAAGGTCAAGCCATTGTAAACAGTGACAGATTGCAAATTTACAGGAATCAGTGTCCATGAGATACACAGAAAGTAGCTACTTTCCAACCTCCCCTCCCCCACCCCCACCCCACCCCCACAGTATCAAGATGTCTCTTTCACTACATTGATGCAGAGAATTGTAGATTTCTTAATCTGGCAGTAGGAATATCTCATCCATATATTGGAATCACACTTGGAACTAAAGAAAGACAAAAATGTTACCTCCACATGGGTTGTCCAGGATCTACAATAAACTAGCTTTGTGGGGAAAAAAATTTTATCTTTTCAATCAGCTACTTTCCTGCTATGTCAGTTTTCTTGGTGATCTAAGAAAGCATCTCCAACAGTGAAGATATCACTTCACCAGGAAGGAGCAGGATCTTTCCTTAAACATTCAGATCAGGCTGTGACCAAGTCATTGGGCCTAGCTGCAATTGCAAGTTTAACCAAAGACATGGTGGCTTTCCTGCCAGGACAATCTAGTGGCAAGCTGATCTGAGGAGAGAATTAGGTCCAGAAAATTAAAGTACTTAAAACAAATATATAATACATATTTTCCTCTGGACCAGAAGGAGCAGGAATGTTCCTCCAGATGCCACAAGAAAACCTCCCTCCCAATCCCTGCCATAGATGGATACCATTCCTTCAGGTCCACAGTGGCATTCTCCTGGTGGCCAAAATCCCCAGGTTCAGGTGGGAAACTGATAAGGTCCAGAGAGTTGTAAACTTCCAGGCCTCACAGAGGAGGGCTGGGTGGTTTGCTGTCCATCTCAGGACCCGCCATCGTGACTCCTGCCAGGAGCTAAGATCGGAGGTTCTGGTAGGATTCTTAAACCTGCCAGGGTGAAAGGGTGTTAGTGTGTGTGAGGTGTTAAAACATCAAAAAAAAATCAGGAAGTGTCAGGAAGCTGGCAGAAAACCGCCACTTCCACATTTAACTTATGCGCGTTAGTGAGCACATGAGAATCTACCTGGGGCAGGTGGGACTGCAACTAACATATGCTGAAAGCCAAATGACTATGGACAGAAAATGCTGGTAATTCAGAAGAGTTCTGATACAAGGTCTTAGACAAGAATAGTTGGGCAGAATTTTTGTTTTGGGATCAGAACCCCAATGTTGGGACCACTTCCAGGACCTGTCCCTGCATTGCGTCAGTGCCTGATGCTCAATGTGATTTTTAATGAGCAAGCCAATTAGGGGACAGAGTGCTCACTTACCTCCAATTAAGGATGGAGGGCGGGCTTCCGAGGCTGGAAGACCTATAGGAGGCCCTCCAGCAATGACACATCAGCAGCCCCACAGTCAGAGGTGGGAGCTGCCGATATAGGTAGGTAAAAGAAATGGCACTTCAAAATGGAGACACCCTCTG
Organism: Heterodontus francisci; assembly: GCF_036365525.1. NCBI lineage: Eukaryota > Metazoa > Chordata > Chondrichthyes > Heterodontiformes > Heterodontidae > Heterodontus > Heterodontus francisci. The sequence goes on from NC_090381.1 coordinate 43,973,628, forward strand.
AAGACTTAAAAACATTTTTTTTTTAAAAAACAGGCCACAGCTGCCAGGCTGTCCTCGTGCAGGGGGGAAACTATCTGCTGCCAATATGCTGGGTCCATTCGTTGTCTTGTAGGCAGGTAGCTGTCAGCAACCCTGTACTGACTTTTATTTTAACAATTTCATGGAATGAGAGCATCACTGGCCAGGCCATTCCCAATTGCCCTTGAGAAGGTGGTGGTGAGTCGCTTTCTTGAGCTGCTGCAGTCCATGTGGTATAGGTAGACCAACAGTTCTGTTACGATGGGAGTTCCAGGTTTTTGACCCAGTGACAGTGAAGGAAGGGCGATATAGTTCTAAGTCAGGATGGTGAGACTTGGAGAGGAAATTGGAGATGGTAGTATTTCCATGTGTCTGCTGCCCTTGGTCCTTCTAAGTGGTAGAGATACCTGCACCTCCAACTAGAGTCAGCAGTTGGAGACAAGGGCTACCCTCTAAGGATATGGCTGATGACACCTGTGAGGAGCCCTAAGCTCTGATGCCCAGGAACAGTACAACCAAAGCCACATGAAGACTATAATACAAGAGTGGTCATTGAGCAGGTCATTGGGATTCTAAAGATGTGATTCAGGTGCCTGGTCATATCTTGGGTTTGTGGGGGGGGGCATCTTTCAGTATGCACCAGCAAGGGTGTATAGAATAATAGTGGTCTGCTGAGCTTGAAACAACATAGTGCAGCAGAGGGGACTGGAACTGCAGGAGGAAGGTGGTGATCACTCTGCATCTTCCGAGGAGGAGGAGCCTCATATGACTAGGGTTCCTGAAGTTCCAAACTTAGCTGCCAGGGATGCAGGGGACTGACTCATTCAGGGATGCTTCAGCTGATATGAGGCAGTGTAGTCATCTGGCAGACCACTGCTGAACCCACTTTGCCTAGTCCCAGCCCCCAGTACAAAGCAGTCCCACAATCAACAATCCATCCCTCTCAGTGGCACCCATTGTGCATCATCTACTCTTGTAATACCATTTTCTTTAAGGCTGGATGCAACTTGCAGGTGACAAACAACAATGGGAATGGACTGGACAATGAAGCTTTGAAATAAAGTTTTTGGTGCTTAAACATTGACAATAAAAGTGACAATTTAACAAACTACTGAACACCCAAGTGAATTCTCCTTTGTACAACTGCAAAGACTTTCTCTTCCTTTTCCTAATACTCCTACCAGGTGCTACCCCTGTGGCTTCAGCAGAGCTAGAGGCTGGTGCTTGTTCCTCTGCTCTGACTACTGAGAAATTCGTGGCAAATATCCTCTGGGTTTTGGAGCCCTGAGGATCCTCCACCTGCGTAGGAACAGACTTGGCTAATAGAACAGGAGGCAGAATGTGGGGCTCCAGCTGAAGGGGCTTGGAGTGGGGCTGCTTTGGACTAGCCCAGACTTCCATGCCCCCTTTCTCTATTTTCCATCTCATGGCCCACCTGCACTTCCCTGCGAGGCAAGAGCTGAAGAGTGCTTTGCTCCACTTCAGTGAGGCACGAATGGCCAAGGCGAAGGTTTCCTCCATCCTATTTAAGCTGGCAGGCTGAGTGCTGGCCATTGGTCAAGGTCAAACATGCACTCAGTTTTTACCGCATCTGATGCTCCATGGAGGTGGACATCAGTGCAAAGGCCTGAGACATCATGGCACTCATGGTAGAGATGGACTCCTCCAATTCCTCTACAATCGTGCACAGTGAACTTGGAAATGCTGTTCACACATTTTCTGCTGCTACTCCAGAATAGTCCTCTTCCTCGATGACCCTCAAGGCTCAGCATGTGTCCAGCTGAGCAGAGCTTAGAGGGTCCAGCGTTTGAAACGGACACTCCACTACTGTCCCAGTCTGCAACACCTGCTCCTATATTCTTGAGTTTAGAAGAATGAGGGGTGATTCAATTGAGGCATACAAGATTCTGAACGGGCTTGATAGGGTAGAAGCTGAGAGATTCTTTCCGCTGGTCTGGGAATCTAGAATACGGGGGCACAGTCTCAGGATAAGGGGCCGATCATTCAGGACTGAGATGAAGAGAAATTACTTCACTCAAAGGGTTGTGAATCTTTGGAATTCTCTACTCTGAGGGTTGTGGATGCTCCAATGTTTAATACATTTAAGGCTGGGATAGATAGATTTTTGGTCTGGCAGGGAATCAAGGGTGAGGAGGAGTGGACAGGAAAGTGGAATTGAAACCCAAGATCAGCTATGATCATATTGAATGGCGGAGCAGGCATGGTGGACCATATGATCTACTTCTGCTCCTATATGTGTTATTGTATTCCTGCTATCTTGTGATGTGTGGTGCACCATGTGATACTGTAACTACCTGTCTTGGAGGCCCCTCCAAGGTGTGTATATGTGAACTGGTGGACGGTGCTTATGAGTCATGTGATGGTGCTTCCTCAGAGTGCGTGATCTCCTTTGAGGAGTCTTCCTCCTCCTCCGACACCTGCTTCTGTATGATGCTTGAAGTACCTGTGGGAGATGAAAGTCATGAATTAGAACTGACAAGATGAAAGGGTTCAAAGACAACATCGTGATCATCATCATATTTCAGTTGCTGCTGATATCAAGTCAACATGAGTGTATGCCATGTGACATCCAATTTATTCACCAGTTAGCCATGCATTCAGAGATGCTGTTCATCTCTGTTGTAGTGGTCAGTGTGATTTTACTGGATGGCCATGACCAAAATTCCAACCCCCCCCAACCCCAGTTCTCTGCTTCTTCCTGGTGTTCAGCACTCTCCTCCTGCAAGGAGAGAAATAAGAGAATTACGAGTGTCAGAAATGGAATGTGCTGAGAGGATGGAATGACATTTGTGGAGGGTGACTGTGAGAGGTGGGTGTGAGATGGCAATAAGATGAGGGCAAGTGTAAGTAGTAGCTGTTCAGATGGGATGCAAGAAGATACCTCAAAAGGCAATAATGGGTGGACCTGCAAGATATGTTGGTTTGAGGAGTGCAGGAGAAAGCTGGGGAAGTCACAGTGAGGAGGTTGGCATGCCAGTCACCTTTCATACCCTGATGAGTTCATTGAACCTCTTGCAGCACTGTATCCAGGAGGGGCCAGCACAGACACGATGGATCAAATGGCCTTCTTTGCCGTAACGATTCTATGTTTCTACAATTCTATGAGCGAGAGATGACACTTCTTGCTCACTTTCTCAGCGACTTCCAGCCATGCTTGCTTTGTTTCCAAGGCAGGCTTTGTAATATTACTTGTTCCTTTGGTGTATGAACCATGTTAAGACTCATAGGACTACAAGTAACATTGAAAGAAAATATGGGTTTTTATTTTACTTTAACTAGAACATATGTTTACAAACAGTTACTGTATGAGCCACATCTAAACACATCTCACTCTGTCGGGCTACACCCACAACTCCTTGGCCATGTGCGGCATGACATCACTTCCTCCGGTGACCTTCACTTACAACTTCTTAAGGTGGTCCGTGCTTAAGGTCATCCCACAGCACCCCACCTTTTTCCAAAGATAAAAACATCCGTACAATATACAATGATGTTGTGCTTCAGACTAGTGATACATGATTAAAACAGAACGTTATTTACAACTGAGTAAATTTAATACCCTATAAAACGTTGAGGAGGTTTGCTTATTCGTTCTGATCTTGTTATCATAAACCTCTTCCTGGAGCTGAGCTCATCTTGATGACTCTTCTGATTCTCTGGTGACTCAGAACTCTGGGTTAGCATGTTACTCCTCTATGCTTGTACCTCTGTACGTTCATCTTCAGACTTCGTCTTTGAACGTTTCCGTGATGCCACAGGGCTGTCACATGCACTGTTGATGTACAGGTCTGAGTTGACTTCGGTTCCATCTGAGAATCATACCATTGTGTGTCTGGACCTCGTATGGTCGCATATCCTAGCAACCTCTGAAAAATGCCAAGTTCCTGACGCATGATTCTGTCCTACTTGCAATCAAGCTAATTCTGCTCCTGCTTGCCGGTCATTCGATGCCTTCATCTTTCCTCATTTAGAAAGCTTAGAAAAATGATAATGGGCAACATCACGGGCTACCCCTCTGGCCCCGGGTACTTGCTGTAATGAAATGAAGCCTGAGAAGAGACACTCCCGGTCATATCGCCTAGTCGTGTCAAGATTCCCAACCTTTGTGTCCTCCTTTACATGGAGCAATCCAATACTCTTGACCTGGATATTTTGTACCATCGTCATTGCATTACTGTCTTCATGTATTGTGACGATTCATAAACCTCGGCATATTGGATGTCCTGCGACAGCTGCTCCAGTTGTGTCTACAATATAAAACATTTGTGGTAGCAATTGGAGCTCCCAGAGCTGCACTGTAAGGTTATAGTTCCAACACACTTGATTGGAAAACTATTGTAGGGAGTCAGCCTAGCCATGCTGAGTCATACTATATATTCCCATTTCTTTAAATACATGCCTTCAGCATGTGGATGGACAGAATATTTGCATTTGCTCCGGTGTCAATTTTTACTGAACTTATGCCTGCCACTCTTCCGTGGACATATAATCCTGATCACGGCAAATGTCTCAGATTGCGTGATAGCATTGACATGATGATCCAAATTAACTATGGGAAATGCTTGCCCGCTGTTCCCATGAGTGCATTCTTCATCCGTGCCCTCCTGACAATCTGTCTCTCTGCTGACCTTATATACTTCCTTGGGCTTTTGCTGTGTGTTGGCATTCCTTTTGTTGCATTTGCCATCCTGTCTTGGAGAAGTTCTTTCTGCATTTGATCTGCCACCATTCCTGTGTGCAGTATCTAAGCTAGGCCTTCTGCTCTGCCCTGCCTAATGTGTTCACATGCTACAAGCTTTGCACTGGCCCTGGTACACCAGGCAACTGTGAATCAGGTGAGTCAGGCCACATTTGTTACCATACCAATTGTCGCAGCTGACCCAATGCTTGTAACTGTTGGAACCCAGCCATGATGGTTTCAAGTGTCCTTCCATTATTAATTATTGCAATTATGGTGTGTCCTTTCTCTTTTTCTAGCAGGTCTTTATGAAAGGTTTTAGTTTTTCTCCTTGGATTAATACTCCAGGTCATTTAAACAAAGTGTCACCACCACTCAAGGTTTTCCATGTTGCTCCATGGCTGACGAGTTTGATACCAGTTGATTCAGCGATTAAGCACACTCCCACATTAATTCTTTACAAAGAATATGGTGGCTCATTTCCTTTGGCTCAATTGAAAACTAATGATGACAGCAGGATTGCTCACTGCATTACTTTATTAAAGAAAGGCCAACTTTTGTCCCAGGGGTAAATATACATCTGTTTCAAAATGAATCATTACCAACACTGTAGACAGCTTCAGCTGTTACATATGTTGTTATTCTGCAATTCCTTAATATGAAGATACATTTTACTCGTGCTGCCAATGAAAGGGTTTTTACAGAATGAATTCCACACCCAAGAGGTCAAGGGTATAATCAAAAGAAAAGGATGAGCTTGAAAGAAGATTTAAAAAAAAACACACAGGAATTAAAATCTACATAGTTTTATACCACACTTCTAGAATTGAACAATTAATCGCACTTAGTTTAGGGTAATAGGTCTGCAGACACAAGATCCTGAAAGTAAATGCAAACTGGACACGGACTTCTGTACTCATCATGAAAACAATGCAATTTCAGAATTTACTTCACAAATACTCCATTATGAAAAGGTCCCAAAACAGTTGTTGAGTAGTACAGTTCAAGTCCTTCAAATCGGGAAAGGATAGGTGAAAGCCATCAAGAAAAAGTGGTTAGCACCGCAGCCTCACAGCTCCAGGGACCCGGGTTCGATTCCAGGTACTGCCTGTGTGGAGTTTGCAAGTTCTCCCTGTGTCTGCGTGGGTTTTCTCCGGGTGCTCCGGTTTCCTCCCACAAGCCAAAAGACTTGCAGGTTGATAGGTAAATTGGCCATTATAAATTGTCACTAGTGTAGGTAGGTGGTAGGGAAATATAGGGACAGGTGGGGATGTTTGGTAGGAATATGGGATTAGTGTAGGATTAGTATAAATGGGTGGTTGATGTTCGGCACAGACTCGGTGGGCCGAAGGGCCTGTTTCAGTGCTGTATCTCTAATAAAAAAAAAAGCAAACTGCCCAAACTTCTATTTATTCTACAAAAGGAATGAAAAGAAAAAGAAACAGAGTTCTGATGAAAGTTAACGTTTCAGGTCCGTGTGACCTCTTATTTTTTCCACAGGTGGTACCGGAGTATTTTCAGCATTTTCGCTTTTGTTTATATTTTTTCTACCCAATCCATCCAAAAAGAATTTGTGGTTTCATGTATTCTAGAAAACCATGGAAAGCTTGCTGTAGTGAAATTGTAAACCAGCTAATAATGAATGGATTTGCAATTACTATATTTAATGTATAGAGGAAATCTTCTTCCTCATGTGGCTTACAATTTAGCTCAGTGGAACCATATGTCTTCAGTTTTCCAGGCAACACAATTTCCCATAGGAGATTGAAAACAAATGTTTTTATTAAACCACTCAAACAACCTCCAGTGGAGTGGAAGTAGTAACTAGCTGAATGAACAGTGCCCTTGAGATTCCATAGCTAGGATCCAAGAGGAGCTATCTGAAGAGACCTCAGGACAAGGAAGTGGGTTGGAGGACAGCCATATGCAGAATTTCTTTGAAAATTAAACTGTACTAGAACTGGTAATCTGGAGCATGACCAGAAGATATATTCAAGATGTGCACTGAAGCCCACTTTGCTGTAGCATTCGAAAAACAATTGTGTAGATACTTTGGTGTGTAACCAGTGCTTTGTGTGCATGATTTTTAAAATTTCTATTTGGGTGTCTTTTCCAGTTTACGGACAAACCCAAGTGAGCTACAGTCCACATAGATCCTACGTCAGTTACCAGCCTTGGCACAAATGGTAGTACTCCTCTATGTCATAAGGGGAGGAAAGGGGGGGGGGGAAAGAGAGCGAGAGAGGGGGGAGAAAGAGAGAGAGAGAGAGAGAGAGAGAGGAGGGGGAGAGAGGGAGGGGAGAAAGAGAGAGAGAGAGGAGGGGGAGAGAGAGAGGGGAGAAAAAGAGAGAGAGAGAGAGAGAGAGGGGAGGGGAGAGAGGGAGGGGAGAAATAAAGGGAGGGGAGAGAGAGAGGAGAAAGAAAGAGAGAGGGAGAGGGAGAGAGGGGGGGAGAGGGAGAGAGGGGGGGAGAGAGAGAGAGAGAGAGGGGAGAGAGTGAGGGAGGGGCGAGAGAGAGGGGAGTGAGAGAAAGAGAGAGAGATGGGGGGGAGAGGGGGGAGGAGGAGCAAGCGAGGGAGAGAGGGGAGAGAGAGAGAGAGAGCGAGCGTGGAAAGTGGGGGGTGAGGGGAGACAGGGTGGGAAGGGTATGGGCAAGGTAGGGGGGGTGACAAGGTGGAAGAGGGGAGGGAGGTAGAGAGGGAGGGCGGTTGAGAGTGGGAGGGAGAGGAGGGAAGGAACAAGGGAGGGAATGCTTGAAGCTTAGTTACTAACGGTGTCTCATAAGGATCAGTTTAAGGACCTTTCCTCTTTGCTATCTATATCAACGATCTTGATGAATGATCTGCAAGTTTGTGGATAATATAAAGACTTATTTTTTGTTTTACATGTGTTGGGTCTGTGGAAGAGACTAAACAACTGCAAACAGATCTCAATGTGTTGGGGAATGGGGCTGCATTTGACAAATGGCATTCAATTTAAAGTACAGTGTTATGCATGTGGGTAGGATCATAGCTAATCTAAACATACTTAGACATTACAGTGAACAGGGACATTATTTCAGATAGATACATTGGGGAAGAAAAAGGGTCTATACAAGTTAGACAAGAAATAGGTCTGATGTTAAGTGCTTCTTCTTATCTCAAAGAATAGTAGACCCAAGGAATAAGTTGCCAACTTGTGCAATGAGTGCTGATTTACTGTATACCTTCAAGAGAGAGTGGAACTGTTTCCTGGCTGCTGTAAAGATCACATCATACAAGAAGTAGGTACCAAATATCAGTGAGTCTGGTCCCTGGACTAGGTTTGATTGCCTACACCCTACAGGGATCAATTTTTTTCCTAATTGACCTTGGGATTTTGATCTAGTTTTAAAAAATCTCTCGCAGGAGACTACATGTTACTTATAGGGTTAGGAGTCTCAAAGTAATGATCAAGGCATCACAACTGCAGAAGACAGGCTAGATGGAGTCATAGAGTTATTTATGGCACAGAAGGAGGCCATTCAGCCCATCAAGTCCATGCCGGCTCTCCACGGAGTTATGCAGTCAGCCCCACTCCCCAGCTCGATCCCCGTAGCTTTGCAAGTCTATAAATGGACCAGATGGTCTTTTCCTGTCTAATATTTTCATGTGTTCTGATGTCATTACTGCATCCAGGATTTCCAATGGGAGTTTTTAAATCACTTGATCTCTCATCTCCAACTGCACCGCCCCACATTTCCGCTGTTTGCCTTCCCATGTCAATGGAAAGCAAACAGACTGTTGTTCAATTGGATGATTCTTGACCATCAGGCAGTCTTCCCCCACCACCACCCCACCTTGCCATCTCCAGTTTTTAAAAAAATAATTAACAAAAGAAAGTGTTCAAAAGGAAAAAGTAAACTATTTGAATGCCCCTATGGCTTTTCTCCTGTGTTGCTCAGAGGAGTGTCCCGGTAATTGATTTCTGGAGACTCTAGGACATTCCACGAAAGTTGGCAATCCGAGCTTCATCCAAGGCTCAGGAAATAGATGAAGTGCAAGAAAAAATGCTACTCAAAATATGATGCGTAATCCAGTTTATCAAGACAAAATCTGATATATATTATCAGCATCTTTCACTATTCTTGGCTTCCAGCTACATTTTTCCTCCACAGCCAGATTTAGAAAAACTTTCTGGCAAGGGCAAAAATCATCCTTTATCAAGGCCACATGGCAATATGGCGAGGCAATCTTTTGAGAGTTTGTTCTTAATAAACAAACATTGAGATTTTCTCCTTTTCCTTAACTCTATTATAATTAATTGTCTAATTGCCATTTTACTACTGACATTAAAAATGCCAATTAGACAACATCAGTTATATTGGGAAAAATCAAATAGAATACAAGTCATCACTGATCTGCTAAGCCATTTGCTGCATTGTATAGTGTAATTAACAAATTACCTTCAGAGGGAGGGAAGGACGCATGCAGGTGTGTGATGCCAACTTAGTGCTGAAGCAGTTTACAAGTTATCTTGGAGAGAATCAGCACTGACAGTCATAATGTAATTGGTGATCATAAGTAGATGAAATACATAACAAATTGGTCAAGATAACCAGTTTTAAAGACGCATCTTCATTAAATTCAGCATACTTTGTTCTGGTATTCTACCAAATTAACTCCCCTAGGATGAGAAAAGGCCATAAACCCATAAAACTCAACCAATTCTTTTGATCAAATAGTCATATACCAGCCCTCCCTTCTCCCCCTTCCCCCAGAGGAAAAAGAAATGCCCTGTAGCCTATTCAGGTGTCCTATTAAATAAATCTTTTGACCACTCATGGGTTATCATTCTAGCCCCAGTACAAAGTAGCAAAGACTGCATTAAAATACCCCCACATCAGCCTGTTGATGTGCTGAAACGATGCAAAACTAGTGAGAGCATGAAGTAAAGGGGCTGGACTTCGCAATTACATTTTTAAATAATCTATACACTGTGCAATATTAACTGATTTGCACCAAAGATTATGGGCTCCAAATCCAGGCAAATAGTACAATTGATCAGAACTTGCAAGTTCTAACAACTTATACTAGCAGAAGAGCAGTCTGCATGAACTGCTTCAATGAGCACACATATTTCATAATAATTAGAGATCACACACATTCCCCGGACAACGTTACATTTGTTGGCTTTAACATGATGCAGGCAGGCAGTATAATTTTAAGAAAGGACTCCAACATTGTTTGGAACTCACTGCATTACAGACAGCAGTCAGTCATGGCAAATATTTATGCGGGACTTCCAATTATGGTGCTGTTTGGATCTTTTTACTTTGGCTCTGTAGCTTCAGAATCAGCGCAAAAAAAGACTATGGTGCAGTACAAATAAGGTATAGAAATTGCTCTATCCCCTCTCTAACTGACTGAACAAACACTATAGGGATTTAGTCACTTCATATTAAATAGATTCCTTGCTTAAAAATATTCAAACTGTTGATCCTTTTCCTAGACTGACTGAGCTGTAACATTGCTGACTGAACAGTTATACATTTTTGCTTTAATTTGGTGTTGTAAACACACAGTACATCAAAATGAGCCCCATCAAGTCACAAGAATGTCACCTGATACAACTGATATCCCTTCCGCAATATTTGATGAATCTAAGAAACATCGTGCAAGCTTTGCTAAAATCAATAATTACTGTATCCCCCAGCCGACTCGGGTTTTTACCATGTGAAGTATTTTTAGTACCTCGATTGAAATGCAAGCAATTCTATAGCTATAACCTGAGGGGGCAGGGAGCATCTTCCAAGGTAGATGTAGTACGGTTGAATTTTGGGTTCAAAAGGCACATTGAAAATTTTTTGCCACACATTTTGTTTGGATTACAACACTGAGACTTCAGTATTCAGGAAAGTTCCCTCTAGGTATTCACTATCAGTCTTGTTAACAACAGGTGGTTGGCAAACATGTGTTTCCTCATTAACCCCCCATCCCAACCTTCCACTAGTTACTGTGTCCCTCTACCCCAAAAGTATAATTTTCCCTCTCAACTCAGTGGAAGTCACTAAGTTGAGAACCTGGATCTCCCTGAATAAACTTTCCACTTTAAGCTGGTTTCCACATTAAATACTTGGACTAGTTTGCAAGATAGGGCAGACATAATAACCGTATGTTACTGTATGCATGGATTGAACATGCACTATAATGAATTGCTAATACACTATTGCGGAGCAGTACAAATGCTCATTGTATGTTGTTACAAACAATTCAAAAGTGCAGGTGTGGAAAACAAACTTGTCACAATAATTTCCATATTTCCATATTCTTACCTCTCTGAAATTCAGCTTCCCATCAAAATCCTCATCTACTTCTTTGATCATGTTTTTCAGGCCAATGTGAGTCTGAGGGGCTCCAAGTTTCTCCATCATCAACTTTAGTTCCATCAAGTCAATGAAGCCATCCTTCCCAGAGTCATAGCTGCAGAGGTTACAGGAATCAACAATGTGTTAGACATAGAAAAAGGCAACCTTGCATGTTTGGGGGAAGGGAAGAAAAAGAGAGTTATGAAAACAGAGATGGAGAAAAATAAGAACATTAAACCAAATTATCTGCTATTTCAGAGTTATTAATTTCCTAGTCAAGTTTGTCATTGCTCAGCGATAGAATTTGAAATCCAAAAGAACACTTGCTTACCCATCCATTGCAGTATTGGATTTATATTAAAAACCTTACCATAAGAATTAACATTTATTGAAGATACTCCCAAATAGGAAACAAAAAGCGTGAAGATACTAAACAATTACGGTTTTCTAACAAGCATTTTAACAAAAGAGGGGAAGTCATGAAAAGATGATAAACTAGCATTATGAGGAAAGAATATTTCTACAGGATCAGAGAAAGTGGAGGAGATTTAAGAGGTTAACATTTTTATAGTGTTTCCTTATTCACTTTATTACTTCTGTTGACTTAAATTATAAAAATGGTCAATTTAAAAATCAGAGAAGTTAGGGAAACATTTCTTTACAAAGGATTGTTGGAGCATAGAATACTCCGCCATGGGAGTACAATTAGAGACATGGCATCTTCAAGATAAATTGATAAATATTTGAAGCAGGGTGGTGCAGTGGTTAGCACCGCAGCCTCACAACTCCAGCGACCTGGGTTCAGTTCTGGGTACTATCTGTGCGGAGTTTGTAAGTTCTCCCTGTGACTGCGTGGGTTTCCACCGGGTGCTCCAGTTTCCTCCCACAGCCAAAGACATGCAGGTTGATAGGTAAATTGGCCATTGTAAATTGCCCCTAGTGTAGGTAGGTGGTAGGAGAATTGAGGGAAGGTGGGGATGTGGTAGGGAATATGGGATTAATGTAGGATTAGTATAAATGGGTGGTTATTGGTCAGCACAGACTTGGTGGGTTGAAGGGCCTGTTTCAGTGCTGTATCTCTCTATGAGAAAAAGGGAACTACAAAGATATGGGCTGAGATTTTACCCTAGGCGGACAGGAGCTGTCCGTTAACCTGTTTCCGCCTGGCCTGGGGATCCTACCGGTATTTTGTGGGTCCCCGGGCTTTAATTAGTCTGAGGCGGGGCTTTCACCCTCTTTAGGTAGGAAGTCCTGCCTAATAGTGCTCCCGGCCAATCAGCTGGCCAGCAGCTCTCTGTCCCAGCAGCGCCACCAGGAGTGGTGGCCACTGCTGGGACTGCACCCAGCATCGCGATGATGATGTTGGGGAACCCTGGAACGTAGGTAAGTTTTTGTTGCCTCGCCAGGGTGATGGGTCAGTGCCTGATCATGAGGGCCCACCACAGGCCGTCAGAAAGCCACCTGCTTTTGTCAGGAGACTTTTCTTGGGTCTAGGATGCCTGCTTGCCATGCATAAAATCCACGTGGAGGTGGACGAAGGCCCTTAAGTGGCTGTTAACTGGCCTGGGGCGGGTGAGCCATTTTTCGCTGCTGCCACCCTGCGTAAAGTGGTGGCAGAGGCAGAAGTGGGTTGGGAAGGGCCCCCGGAGCCTCCCGCTCCATTTTATGCCAACCCCCAGCTCTTTGTGGGGCCGTAAAATTCAGCCTATGGAGAGAGAGAGCACAGCAGTGGGATTAATTTGTGGATTGTTCCGGGGAGGGAAGGAGAGAGAGAGAGAGAAAAAGAGAAATTAACCAGATGCCAAGATTTGCAACAATGAATTGCCTTTCTTTATGAGACTGCTTCCCTTTTGCACTATCCCTATTATAAACAATGAGAATTAATTACAAAAATAAAGGGGGAAAGCAAACAAATTATAATCAACTTTTTAAAATATGAAACTGGGAAACTTGTACAAATTGTATAGCTCTTACTATTATTGAAACAGCTCAGATTTGCCTGTCCAAATAACTGAGACTGATAGTGCATAAATAATAGCAAGCATTGATGGTTCAGCAATTTCAAGCATATGGGACAGATGTGTGGTTAAACTCTATCCAACAGTTGCTGTCATTGGCTTTGCGGAAATGGCGTTTTGCTTTCTGGCTCACCATTAAAAAGGTGTGAAGTTGCTGTATTTGTGAGGTAGATACAAACTAAACTTGCCACAGAAAGTTAAGTCTTGTGCATTGAAGACTAAGTACCCGCTTAATGACATAAGTGTAAATTACTGTCAACCAACCTCTCTGGAACTGACAATTAATGATTACAAGTACAATGTCTCATTCCTTCAGGTTTTAATAATTGTTGGGAGATTTTATTGAAATGTAAAATTTTAAATACAGGAAAATCTGGGCAACTGAGCTAGTAACCATTATGTGTCAGGCCCTGGTACCTTGGGTGTGTACTAGACATTGGCTGCACTACTCCCAATCTACCATTGTGCTTGAAATGGGGTATTTAATTTTAAAAAACAACAAATTGTGGCAGGAATTTACCACTGGAGGGTTTGGGAGCACAACAATTGAATGTACGTAGTGTCATGCTAGACCCCGAACTGCCAAGAATGAGGCATATTAATTTTGTCATATGAACATTGATTTGAAAACTGTTGAAGTGAAGAAAGGACTTGTTCAAAAAAATCACCAGGTCCCTGGCTGGAAATACATTTGCATATTAACAGACAGTGCTTGTGGAGACAAAGGGGTTACTTCCCTTATCTAATTTAACCCACAATGGACTTTGAGCATCAGGTATTGTGTGTTAGAAGAGACATTCCAGGGTCAGCTAAGACCAGAGAATCCACAAACAGATGCGGTCAGACCAGCTGGTCACGTGACTAGCTTGCTTGGCGACCTGTTTTTTTCTGAATTGTACAAACAGTTTGAACCAGTGTGTCTGTTTGCTCCTGGACTGAAAAGACCTCTCCTGGCTGGCTCGCATCTCTTTCTCACGGAACTCCAAATCCACTGAAGAAACATGAACCCCTGTCTCCTACAGCAAACAAAGTTCAAGAATACTGGACCCCAATGAAAAGCAAGATCTACCTATAATCAAGGACTCTACAGTGAGGGTGAAGAACTGTAACAAAAACCCTCTTCAGAGATTGCCTCAAACTTTTCCACTTTATTTCTTCTGTCTCTGTTCTGTCTCTATCTGCATGTGTGTATCGTGTATGCATGCTAGCGTGGGTGTGTCATGTATCATAGGCGTTAACTGAATTAGAGTTTAAGTTTAATAAATTTCAACTTTTCTTCTTTAAACCTAAGAAAACCTATTCGTGCTGGTTTCTTTGCCTTATAGTTAGAAAGCGGTGAACAAGGATTCACCAAGGGGGAGCTAAAACATGGTGTGTTTAAAATTAAAACCCTGTTACGGTAAGACCAGGTGAAGGTGGAGAGGGAACCCTAGACCCCTTTCTCACCAGGTTGTAACAGTAGTTTGTTGCCAATGTCACCATTGCAGCGAATTCTATGCCATTACACACACTTTAGAGATCTGACAACTTTCAGCTCTTGGTCCATTGAATTAACTTATTCCATTATTGACACATCCCACCCGTGACTACTATTTTAAAACTATGAGTAATACAAAGTCAGTCTACTGGTTTAAAGTGTTTACAGAAATCCTGTTTCCAGAGATTTGCACTCGTGCTAATGACCTCCCTCTAACCTAAAGAATCTGGTCTTTAACCAATATGAACTAAAAAGGGTGGAAAACTAAAGGTCAGCAGCTGGAATTTCAACACGTGCTGTACACTCTATGTATATAAATTCAGCAGCTTGCAAAACAGCTGATAAAATGGAGAAAAAAAGTGGACTAATTCCTACATGCTGGGTAGAAGTAATGGCACCTGAGATTTTAAAGTTTTAGAAAATGTCACAATACAGCTAAAAAGGATCCAGCTATTTTTGACATGGCTAAAGCCCTTTCAAGGACCAGGAAGTAAATGGTTCGTCACCCGTCCTTGGCCTGTTCTCACATAAGAATAGGCATTAATCAGTGTTTAAAAATAACTTCAGAATCTAGGACTGGCAAAGTACCAGGATTAAGCAACAAAGGTTTTAAATAACTAAGTATTCCTCATTCAAAATGCTGAATGAATCTGATGGTGAAAGCAGACTTTTATTAGAACTGTAGGAGAGGTGACTTAATAGAGACATACAAGATAATCAGAGGGTTAGATAGGGTGGATAGTGAGAGTCTTTTTCCTCGGATGATGATGACAAACACGAGGGGACATAGCTTTAAGTTGAGGGGTGAAAGATATCGGACAGATGTCAGAGGTAGTTTCTTTACGCAGAGAGTAGTAGGGGCGTGGAATGCCCTGCCTGCAACAGTAGTAGACTCGCCAACTTTAAGGGCATTTAAGTGGTCATTGGATAGACATATGGATGAAAATGGAATAGTGTAGGTCAGATGGTCGGCGCAACATCGAGGGCCGAAGGGCCTGTACTGCGCTGTAATGTTCTAATTCTAAAAAAAAGTATGACACAGCAAAGATCAGGTCAGGTCAGTCCAATAATCAAGTGTAAGTTACCAAGACACATCATCATATCAGGCTCAAAATCCTATTTTAATGTACATTTAAATAAAGGTTATGAAATCACAAGTGACTAGGAACCTAGAAGCTTTACAGCACCAGTTAAACCTACAGCATCAAGTGTCATTTATATCCCTTGTGGGCAAAGGGACATGCACTATAAATGATACTTGCCACCTGCTGAACCAAGCCAAAGTGACAACAGTTCTCTTTAAGCTATCTTCAGGATGATGTGGAAGTGTACTGATCCACAATGATAGAGTCCATCATCATTATCCAACAATTTCAATACTTTCTTCATTGCCCTGCTGGTTCTCAGATGCAATATGTCCAGTACATACAATTCGCAAAACAGTTCCACAAGTCCTTCACCTCAAGGGGACACTCCAATTGTATTGAAAGATTCTGTGAACCACTGACCCTCAAAAAAAAAGGAAATCCAGTATGACCTACTTTTTTTCTCTCATAATAGTTGGCAATGATCCAACCTGGAAATCAAACAAATCATCAGAAAATAACAGCTTTTAAATTGATGCACTGAATTCATTAGTAACTTGTACAGGCCAGTACATGGAGTAGGATTGATGTACTCAATTTGGACAGTCTATTATGTAGTATGATTGGATTGCTTTAGTATATTCAAGGCCACAACCAAACTAAGCTGCTGTGCATATATTTGTATTACAGTAACCCTGCAGAAAATACCAAGATGCCGAGAGGGTTAATTAATTCATATGTTCTGCTGAACAGAAGTATAAAAGTAAAGATTTATTCATAGACTGAGGAAAGGATTAAAATGTTACAGAGAAAACGTTCTTCATTCATACACAAGGTTTTCACTCCAGCTCTGACATTTATAAATAGATTCTTTCATGTCTTGTGACAGAGGGGCCCAGTCAGGGAAGCAACTGGCTCCTCTACAAAAAACGACCTGCATCTAAAGTAATGTGCACAACTGTGCTCAGCATTTCTGTCCCCCATTCTCACATACTGTCGTCAGCTTTTTAGCTGTAATCTAAGCGGAATTCAGTTAGAACAATGCAGCTGCTTTATCTACCATTAGCAGAAAGTGGTAGCAAATGCTAACAAAACTAAAAGGACGTTTTATCCATCCAAGCTCTCAACATTCCCCACCTACTTCAATACGCCAAAATTCATGGCTTTCAAAGATTGTTTGAGAGTCCAAGAAAAACAGACATTGCTTTGTACTCTTAATTTCTTTACAACTATGTAGTGCATAATGATTTGCACCAACTGTCGTGACTTGAGTGTCAGATGGTAAAAGGTACAAGGAATCTTGTCACACTGGTTAACTCATTGGTTAGGTGACCAGAAAAAAAAAATTTTAAACCTATTTTTAAAAGTGAACAGAAACAGGTGCTCCCCTGGTTCTCCCCCAGTTCAGCTGCAAAGAGAAACATTTTGCTGATAAGGGTTTATTTTTAATTTCCAAGCAGTTTTCTGCACAAGGGATATAAGAGTTTTGTTTTAGAAAGAAACCACTATCAGCCTTTCCAAGGAGAAATGCAATGATGATCAAAATGTGAGCCAAATCATAAAAAATAGCAACCATAAAGAAATCCCTGCAAGTTTACAGGTCATTCTTGTGTAAGTAAGGCTATTTTAAACATTAAGATAATAAGCAAGTCCAAATCTGCTTTAGAACAGTGTGTTATTAATTGATTACAAAAAGCCTCATCAGGTAAGAATCCAGGTGAATAACTTCCCAGAAATAACTGGAGAATCACCACTCGAGGGGAGGGGGTTGGGAGTGCTGCACAGACCAGTGGTTTCAAACATATTACCCACTTTACAGATACCCAGACCGTTTTTCCCATTCAGCAGCATAGCACCCCCCCTCCCCCTCCCCACACCGCACCACCCCGACTTTGGTTTGGTATTTTCTTCTCTGTGCTCCTGACCTTTGCCTTTCCTGCAGATATTGAAAAAGTTTACCTACATATGAGGTCAGATGACAAGCTCGACAATCCGCCCCGATTGAAAGCGAAGACAAAAATACAGCACATGAAACTCAGCTACAAAGACTAATGAATTGTCTCTCCCATGTCTGTAGCCTGTTTTCCCTTGCTATGCATCAAGAAAACTGTGGTTATGGGACAGAGTGTCACATCTCCGCCCTTGATCACACTAAACATCACTCCACTGGAAATTGTTAGCACATTCTGCTACCTTGGGTCCATGGTGACAATCTGAGTCTTGATACAGAATTTAACACATGCATAGGGAAAGCAGCTACCACCTTTGGCAGACTCACGAGACATGCATGGAGAAAGTAAAGAGGAAATAGGACAGGAATAGTCCATACGGCCCATCGAGCCTGCTCCACCATTCAATATGATCATGGCTGATCTTCCGCTTCAAATCCACTTTCCTGCCAGCTCCCCACATTCCTCAATTCCCTGAGAGACAGAACATCTGTCTCTCGGCCTTACACATATTCAATGATGGAGCATTCACAACCCTCTGGGGTACAGAACTCCAAAGATTAACAACCCTCGAGTTAAAAAAAAAATTCTCCTCATCTCAGTCCTAAATGATCACCCCGATGTTCTAGATTCCCCAGCCAGGGGAAACAACCTCTGTGTCTACCCTGTCAAACCCAACAAGAAACAAGTTGACCCTTCGGACCAAGATGCTGGTTTAAATTCTCAGCATCTTGTTGTATGGCTGTGAAGCACAGACAACTTACAGCTATCAAGAAAGGAAGCTCAACAGTTTTCTTCTTTGATGTCTGCGGCACATTTTCAGTATCTCATGGAAGGACAATATCACGAATGAGACAGTCTTCCAAAGACAAACCTCCCACGTATGTTAGCACTCATCAAGCAGAGGTGACGTTGCTGACTCTGGCACATTTGCAGGTTGGAAGACAGATACATTCCCAAGGATATCCACATGGGATGGTAACCGGAGCCAGAAGACCAGTCGGACGCCTAAAACTCTGTTTCAAGGATGCTTGCAAGGGTGGCATGTAGGCCCTAAACATTGATTTTCACACATCGGAGACACTAGCCAACAAGAGGGAAATGGCAGCATTACCTGTGGGCCGGTGCGTGCCACCATGACAATCAGCTGCTACAGAAGCTTGACAGCAGGTGCCAACATCAAAAACAGCACCACACAAAGACACTTGATAACCATCGCATATGTGGCACTTATGGTAGAACCTGTCTCTAATGGATTGGTCTCTTCAGCCATCAGAAAAAGTGCACCATGTGAAACTATTCCACCGCGAATGGATCGACTGCATGCGCATCATCTTGTGTAGATGGAAGGATGCCGCTGCCGACGATTGTCCATTGAGTGGTATGCATGAGGACATTTCATATTTACAGCGCAAGGGCCTGGTTCTCAACATTTTGTCAACACATCACTGGTGGGGGTTCCTTCCTGCTGCTGAATGCACTTAAAAAAAAAAGGCATTAGCTGGAGCAGCAAGGTCGAAAAATAACAATGCGGGTATCACAGAATCGATACAGCACAGGAGACGGCCATTCGGCCCATCGTGCCCGCACCGGCTCTCTGAAAGAGCAATTCCCTCAGTTCCATTCCCCTACCTTCTCCCCTCAACCCTGCACATTCTTTCCTTTTTACATAACTGTCTAATTCCCTTTTGAATGCTTCAATTGAACCTGCCTCCATCATGTTCTCAGGCAGTGCATTCCAGATTTTAATCACTCGCTGCGTTTTTCCCTCATGTCACTTTTGCTTCTCTTACCAAATACTTTAAATCTGTGGCCTCTGGTTCTTGATCCTTTCACAATTGGGAACAGTTTCTCTCTATCTACTCTGTCCAGAGCCCTCTTGATTTTGAATACCTCTATCAAATAACCGCTCAGCCTTCTCTTCTCCAAGGAAAACCGTTCTAACTTCTCCAATCTATCTTCATAACTGAAATTCCTCATCACTGGAACCATTCTTGTGAATCTTTTCTGTACTCTCATCAATGCCCTCACATCTTTCCTCATGTGCGGCACCCAGAATTGGACACAATACTCCAACTGAGGTGAAACTAGTGTCTTATACAAGTTCAACATAACTTCCTTGCTCTTGTACTCTATGCCCCTATTAATAAAGCCCAAGATACTGGATGCTTTAATAATAAAAACAAGAAATGCTGGAACCACTCAGCAGGTCTGGCAGCATCTGTGGAAAGAGAAGCAGAGTTAAGAGATAACAAAGGAAAAGGTGTAGATTGGACAAGGCCACATAGCTGACCAATCTACACCTTCTTCTTTGTTATCTCTTGCCCCACCCCCGGCTCACTTGCTTATAACCTTTGACATTTCTAATATTTGCTAGTTCCGAAGAAGAGTCACTGACCCGAAACATTAACTCTGTTTCTCTTTCCACAGATGCTGCCAGACCTGCTGAGTAGTTCCAGCATTTCTTGTTTTTATTTCAGATTTCCAGCATCCGCAGTATTTTGCTTTTATATTACTGTATGCTTTATTAACCGCTCTCTCAACCACGTTCAGTGACTTATGCACATATACACCTGGGTCCCTCTGCTCCTGCACTCCCTTTAGAATTGAACCCTGATGGCTGAAGAGACCAATCCATGAAAAACAGGTTCTGCCACAATTCTGCCATGTTCTTCCTACCAAAATGAACCACTTCAAATTTCTCTGCGTTGAACTTCATCTGCCACTTGTCTGCTCATTCCACCAACTTGTCTATTTCCTTTTGAAGTTCAACACTCTCCCCCTCAGTTCACAATGCTTCCAAGTTTCGTATCATCTGCAAACTTTGAAATTGTGCCCTATATACCAAGGTCTAGGTCATTAATATAGATCAGGAAAAGCAAGGGTCCCAACACTGATCCCTGGAGAACTTCACTACAAACTTTCCACCAGCCCGAAAAACACCTAGTAACCACTACTCTGCTTCCCGTCACTCAGCCAATTTTGTATCCATGTTGCTACCATCCCTTTTATTCCATGAGCCACAAGTTTGCTCACAGGTCTGTTGTGTGGCACTGTATCAAATCAGTGTTACGTGATGACTGACGTCGCAATCTGCCTACTTCTGGCACATGCTCATAATGCCCTCGCCAAGAAGTCATCCAGCGCTGGCATTAGGAGCAAAATAATGAGAACTACCGAGCTGAATTTTGCGGCCTTGACTTGTCACCCAGTAGGTATGAGCAGATTGGAGGAGTTTTTCATGGTTCTGCTCTTGGCCGGGCCGAAACAGCCATTCATGACCCTGGATGTATAGTGTCTGTGGAGCATGTTGGTCAGTGTGCCCCAAGACAGCTTTGTTATTTATTCTCAGCTGCGCTCTGCCCTGTCACACACCTCCCCTTATGTTCTCTTCCCCACCATTCCCCTGCAGCAACACCTCCCCTCCACACCCTTTACATGCTTAAAACCTATTACATTTCTAACCTTTACCAGTTCTGATGAAAGGACAGAGACCTGAAACGTTAACTCTGCTTCTCTCTCCACAGGTGCTGCCTGACGTGCTGAGTATTTCCAGCACTTTGTTTTTATTTATGAATTAGATTTTGTTATAGATGAGCATTTGTATAGACTATGAGATAGTGGTGTGTGGGTGATGCAGTCCTCAGCTGGGGCACTTGTTATTGATTCTTTTTGTCCTGGTCCCACTGAATTACCTCAAGGCCCTTCCAATGGCCCAGTTCAAAATAGTCCAATGAGTAGCATGATGGTATAAATGCATGCAATTATGTTGCAGCATAGCTTGTGGGTGGTGCAAAAGGAATGTTTGTTTGACATCTATCTCACACAATCCTCTTATTTCAAGTATCTGATGATATGGATAAAAATGCACCCTGTCCCAGACACGTTTTGCCTCTCATTTCTCTTCTTTTCCCCCCACACCCTCCAAAAGATATCCCTCATTTGGAGCAGCTGAAACGTTCACCATAAAAAAAGTTTTTGAATTTACTCCTCGCCTGTATGGTGGGAGAGAGCATTTCTCAGTTTGCTTTATTTTTACTCTCATGACTCTTAGAATTTTAATATCTGAAGTTCAGTTTTTGCAAGCAGCATCAGGAATGTTGGATCCACCCTAAGAAATGCTTTGGCTTCAATAAATCCTCCATATTCATGTAAATTAACTCCAGCTGTTGTTTGTTTATTCAGCAATTGCTGCCCTTTTAGCATTCTATTTTATAGATGAAAGGGCTCCCTTTTCTGAATAATATAGTTCAGATCACAAATTGTTGGAGGACTGCAGTAGTATTTCATCTGTGCATCAAAGTCAGTGTGGAGTTAAAATTTAGTAGTAATAGTCTGAATGGCAGATTGAACCATACACATTAACCTTATTATTAACGGGGAGCAGAGATGGGCGTGAGGAAGATAAAAGCAGCTGAAGACCCCTGCAAGGCTGGGAATATGGAGACCCTGCTGATCTTAATGGAATGGCCTCATTAATGTATTGTAGGGCTGCCTTATGCAGGACAACTGGCCAAATGGACAGCCTGGCTGGCAAGTAGGAGGTAGCACTAACAGCAAGAGGCTGCAGCCTAGGACTCTTGGGGGACAGTCCCCGGCACTGGGAAGGGAGTGCCAATTCCAGGTGGTGATTAGAAGGCCAAATACTTCCTTGAGGAACCTTGGAGGAAGAATTCCTGCTCTTCCTGGCCCAGATAGTGCTGAAAGTCCACTCGTCTTGGGGAACAGGTAGCTCCTACTTCAGACCAGCTACTGGGAAGCTCAGGTTTCTCCTTCACTTACTCAAAGTCACAATGCCAATGATGTCATCAGGTTGCAAATTTGGTATGTTAATTAGGCTTCTGTCTGCCTTTTGTAGGAGCCTTGACCAGGGCCTGATTTCTGTACTTTAAAGGAGCAGGAATGGAGGAGTTGGGTTAAAATTTGAGTTTATAAATGTAGTCAAGCTGTCTTGAAACGGACATAAATGAAATGGCCTTAAAATGTTGGAAACTTGAAGAAAACAAACAGGAAAATGTTGCAAGTCCATCACTAAGCAAAAGAAAATCAAGTACCATTTTGTATGGACACCCTTTGTCAGAACAATTGGCTTCATTTCTTATTATTTGTAACATAAAATTTTAACATTTATGTGTCCCAGCGATTACATAAAGTTCTTCTACTCTGTTCAAGTAACAGAAATGTAGCTTCAGTAATTCATGTCTAAGGACATCTGAAGTGGCAATTAAGGTGCCAACTAGGAGTGAGACAGGAAAGACAGAAAATCTTAACTCGTGATGCTAGCGCAGCTTGATTTAATTGTCAGAGGTTTCAAACTAAATATTTAAAAAACCCATACACTGGTTGCACTCGTAACTGCAGCTCCAACGGCAAAGTTGATAAATAAATTTGCAACAGCAGCCCAATATAAACAGGAGTAGGCCAGATGGTCCCTTGAGCCTGGTCTTCTATTCAATAAAATCATGGCTGATATGATCTTGGCCATAACATTTTCCTGCCTGTTCCCCATAAAGCAGATATCCTTTTACAAATGCCCATTTTCTATACCCTCCCTCAAAAAAATTAAAAGTACACTGTCACTTGGTTGATGGATGTGCCCAGTCACAGGAATGTACAGCATTCCTCCCTCAGTTGTTACTGTTAGAAGTCCAGTCTTTCATAGTATGTCTTCTGCTGCCTTAGGAACTTTGAAACAAAATACAAACTTGTCTTTAGTGCCTTTGGTGACCACAAGTTGACTTCAAGTCCTTTTGAAAGTGTAGCCAGCAATGGAGGATCCAACAATAATCTTCATCTTGCACAAAGTTCTCTCAATGAAATACATCAACTCTGCAACCAGTGGGCAGATTGACATTACACACCTGATCGCGAGTACCAAGATCTTAAGGACGTACCAAGATATTAGGGTATATTTTGACACTGATGTTGATCCATGAACACCAGTGTAGATGTATTCCACCCAGCTTTTGTAAACACAGTAGTTTATGCCAAAGAGTGATTAAACAAACCTTCAAATGCAAAACATCTGTGGTGATGAATCATTTATCATCCTTAGATATAGGGCTGATCCAGAAGACTGCAAAGTTTGTTATGTCCTTGATCAAAAAAAGAGGGAGAAGGATAAACCTGGCAATTACAGATCAGTCAGTTTAAAGGCCGGTGGTGGAGAAACTTTTAGAAACAATGGCTGAAATTTACATCAGGCTGGAGGCCCCACCTACCAGCCAAAAAGTCAGATGTAAGCCTGCCTCTGCTGGGCCCGGAAGCCATGCAATGATTTTATGTGGCCCAGGCTCTTAATTGGCCCCAGGCAGGACTTCTACCCCTCTGAGGCAGGATGTCCCACCTCCACAAGCTGCCAGCCAACCAGCAGGCTGGCAGCTCTTCAGTCCCAGCAGCGTCTCCGCAAGTGGTGGCCACTGCTGTGACTGTACCCAGTGAGAGGAGCAGCAATGGAGTCATTGGGTGGAGGGGGGCGGGGGGGGTGGAGGGTGTGCAGGTGGGGACAGTGTGCTGCAGTGTGGGTGACTTGTGCTGTGGGGGGGGGGCCTTCGTGGGGCACAGGGTGCCCAATCAGGAGGACACCCCAAACCTGCAAGGAGGTCGTCAGGTTTTACAGGGCGGCCTCCTGAGGTCCTGAGCCGCCTGCCTGCCACTGTTAATATACCAGCGTTGGTGGGAGGTGGGCCCTTAAGTGGCAATTAATTGGCCACTGGAGGGTCTTAATTGGCCTGGGGCAAGCAGTCTGTTTTTCACCATTGCCGATTCTTGTGAAATTGCAGTCGGGGCAGGAATGGCACCCCCCACGTCCCACTCAATTTTACATCCCTGCCTTCCAGCCAATAACCTGGGAGAAAGTTAACAGCTCCTTGGACAAGTAGGAACAAATAAAGGAGAGCCAGCAAAGATTTGTTAAGGCCAAATAGTGTTCAACTAATTGAAGTGAGCTTTTGATGCAGTAACTGAGAAGGTGCATGGTGGCAGTACAGCTGATGTGTACATGGTGTCATATGAGTGCTTTTTTTTTGTAAATATGTTTTTAAGGACTTATAGTTGAATTATGTACATTGATTCATCTGGAAGCTCGAAGAGATGCTGAACTTTGCATGTTTTTTTAAAAAACAGAGGTCAGCAGAAGGTTTCCAGGACTTGGCTTGTAAATAAACCCTTACTGCAAAGCACCTGTTTTCAAATAAAATACTGGCAGGGAACTTGGAGATGATGTTTACAGAGAAGTGACAGGTCAAGATTTATAGGGGTCAGGATGCTTGATTCTTGTAACATCGTTTTGGTTTCACTTTGGAGAGCAAGTTGGAGTGTAAGCTGCTTAGAAAAATGTTGGTTTTTGCCTGCCAATGTCTTGGAAAGAAACCCTGCATATCCATTGTGTCAATCTCCTCTTTCCTCCTGTATTTGAAGAAACCCTGCATATTGACTGTTTGGAACTGAAACCCTTGTTGCCACATTTCTGCTGTAAGGCCCAACAGAAACCTCTGTTGCTGCATTTCTTGGAAAGCCTACCCAAACTGATCTTCAACATCGCCTATAAAGAACTGTTCTAGGAAAATCCTGGTGACAGCTGTCCATAAGCATTTGGGACACCAAACTAAAACAAAGGACATCTTTCCATATCTTCTCTTTCTTCAAGAATTAGGAAGTATTTAATCCAAGTTTTTTTGCCTTTTTGTTTGTAATAGAGCTCTAAAACGCAAATCCCTTTTGAGGGGGAGCTTCAATATTTCAATGTGTGTTGATGCTTTATTTCATTACAGGTCAAGATATGTTTTATAACAAACTGATAATCTTGTTGTTTATGAAAAAACCTGCTTAGTGTGTTTTATTCTGGGATAAAAATGGCGTCAGCTGACGAGTCAGCAGGTGCCAGCGCCATATTTAAATGGCAGCCAGCCCAGCAGTCATTCAGAATCTATTTAAAAATTTTGGTGCTGGAGCTGACCAGCCAGCACAGGAGCTGTTTATCCGCATCTGTAAACCAAGACCCCAGCAAGGCACAGGAGATGGCAGAAGTACAAGGAAGGGTGACCCCCACGGTTCAGCAATGCCTCCCTGCTCACTCTCCTCCAGGCTGCATGGGCAAGACAGGAGGTCCTTTCCCCAGCAACAGTAAGAAGAAGCCCTTCCGCCTGACCAAGCGAGCCTGGATGGAGATTGCAGAGGAGGTAAGCTGCCACGGGGTAATCTGGCAAGACTGGGTCCAGTGCCGCAAAAGGATGCATGATCTCATGCGCACTATTTTTTGCGGCTCCATCTAACCTGGATTTTCCCACAGAGTGGGGTGCCACTGCCATGTCAAAGAGAGGGACGTCAGGAGGGAAGGATTGACACCACATGGGTGGCTGCATGTGTGAAAGAACCCACCCTCATTTGCACCCCCAGAGCATGGCACTTTCATGACAGGCTGAGTCTGTCTGACACATAGATTATCCCTCACCTTTTGTTGTAGCGACCCTGCTGAGAAAAGTATCATGTTGTTGCTTGGCAATGTTATACATCTGTATCCTTACTCTTCCAGGCAATGAGGGCGCACAATGCGAGGGAGTCCTCCAGGACTGTCGGAGGGGTGCCAGACAGCCGACCTCTATCCCAAACTGAGGAGGAGGCCCTCGAACTAAGTGGTGGCCAGGGAGGACATGCCATTTCAGATGTGGAGCTTGGGTTCCCGGGTGAACATACATCTCTGACAAATGCAATGATTAGTCAAAACATTTCATTTGTGGACAATGCCGTCATATTAGTGATATGTACACCCGTGAACCTAAATCTGTGCTCTTCACATTGTATCTTGCAGGGTGACGCTCCGAGGTGGCATTGGAGGCCCTAGAGAGTGCCAGCACCTATGAGGAAGAGCCAACCTCAGAAAACACAGCGTCCCGTGACACTCCCACACCTTCCACCAGCACAGAGACACTCACCTCGGTGGGAATCTGTTTGGCTCAAGAGTCTGAGTCACAACGCGCCTGAGCAGCTGGCCGAGGCCTCTGACAGTCAGAGGACTGTGGGTGGCCAGGCCCCTGCTGAGTCCCAGGTTGGTGACGACCCTCTTGTGTCCACAGCACAGGGCATGCTGGAGTTGCAGGAAGAGGTAAGGCAACATCTGGCTTAAGATACCACAGGCCATGAGCAGATGATGGGGGAGCCCATCCAGGCTATGACAGCTGCCATGTCCCAGGCAAATGGTTTCCTCTATGGAAAGGATGGTGACCCTCATGGAGAGCCACATTCCACAGATGCGCACTGACCTGCAAACCCTCTCCTCGGCCAGGAGCTGGATGCAGCAGTGGCGTGAGAGGGACTGGGGCTTGGAGAGTGTCTCTGCTCCTGGTCCTTCTCAGGAGAACAGCGAAGTTCCTACGAGCCTCGAGAGGGAGGAGGCGAGCCAGCCGTCCATATCTGGGGTCTCCCCTCAGGGTAACTCCTCAGCCCCTTCGCCGGTGAGTTCAGCTCTGGCAGCCATGGCATCTGAGGAGAGCCCTGCACTGGTGCAGGAGGCCCTCAGGTAGCTGGGGCCCTCCAGGCCTCGTGTGCCCAGAAGATGACCGCCCAAGTCATCCAAAGCCAAAGGGTGTCCTGAACAGCAGCCTGCCTCCAGTCAAGCTGCTAGCGCAGAGGTTGCACTGTGAAGAAGCACCTGCAAACATTTTTTAAAATACCCTGACATATATGGGTTATCACGGGTGACAAACCTATGTATTAATTCCTTCGCACTAAATGTGCTTTTCTAACAGGTGTTTCATTTTTATTGTGAGAGTGATGTATGCCAGCATGTGCCGACTATGGCTTCTCCCATTACATCATAGACCTGAGAGAGAAATGCCAAAGTATGGAACAACATTGCTATGCCAGTATGCATGATGTGGCACTGCACGGATGCAGGCACATGGGCAATGGCTCAGTCATCTGCTGCCAGTAATGTTGGAGACACAGATGTCACAGATGTAGGAGACGGCTTACCAGATGAAGCACGGTGATGTGTGACATGGGGAGCATATTCTGCTCCTCGGATTGTGGAAGCGCTCAGCAATAAGGCATTGCCGAGCATCCCTTGCTCTTTGCCCGCCCCGTCTGCGCGGCATCGATGATCTTTGTCCGAGGACAGACGTCTCGGTGCTGCTGGCTTTTCAGAGACGTGAAAGTGAAGGCACGTGAGTACTGCACATCTGGATGAAGATCGCAACCTGCTGTCTGAATTGCAGCAGCCTGCATATTAATGAATGGTGAGTGCTATATGCATAATCAAATCTAGGCCCCATTGCTGAGCAGTGGGGGGGGGGGGGGGCAACACGAGGCCTTGCTGCCTTCAGCAAGATCAGGCTGGGCCTCATCTGGGGCACTCTTCATGCTCCCCCTGCCACGGATCCAGACGTCAAGGCCCCTTTAAAATCCAGCCCAGAGTCTATGATTGATCCTATCGGTAAATTGGGAAACATTTTAAATATATGTTGTGGGACCAGAGAAAGAAGATGCATTCCTCCCACCTCAGTTGTAACAAGACTTTTAAAAGGCGTTTCATACAAAACTGGCTCAAAGATAGAAAATAGTTGTGCTGAATGACTTTTTTTTTTGGAATGGAGTGAGTTATAAAGTGATGTTTCCAAGGCTCAGTACTAGGACCACTGCTGTTCTTGACATATTAAAATGACTTGGACTTGGGGGCACAGGGCACAATCTCAAAGGTCGCAGTAAAGTGATGGAAGGTGTCATCGACAGTGCTATCAAGCCGCACTTGCTTAACAATAACCTGCTCAGTATTGCTCAGTTTGGGTTCCGCCAGGGCCACTCAGCTCCTGACCTCATTACAGCCTTGGTTCAAACATGGACAAAAGTGCTGACCTCAAGAGGTGAGGTGAGAGTGACTGTCTTTGACATCAAGGCAGCATTTTACAGAGTATGGCATCCAGGAGCCCTAGCAAAACTGGAGTCAATGGGAATCAGGGGAAAAACTCACTGCTGGTTGGTGTCATACCTAGCACAAAGGAAGATGGTTGTGGCTGTTGGAGGTCAATCATCTCAGCTCCAGACATCACTGCAGGAGTTCCTCAGGGTAGTGTCCCAGGCCCAACCATCCTCAGCTGCTTCATCAATGACGTTCCTTCAATCATATGGTCAGAATTGGGGATATTCACTGATGATCGCACAATATTCAGCACCATTCGCAACTCCTCAGATACTGAAGCAGTCTGTGTAGAATTGCAGCAAGAGTTGGATAATATCCAGGCTTGGGCCAATAAGTGCCAGGTAACATTCACGCCACACAAGTGCCGGGCAATGACCATCTCCAACAAGAGAGAATCTAACCATCTCCTCTTGACATTCAATGGCAACATGACATCTGAAAACCCCATTATCAACATCCTAGGGGTTACCATTGACCAGAAACTGAACTGGAGTAGCTATATAAACACTGTAGCTACAAGGTCAGGTCAGAGGCTAGGAATCCTGCAGCGAGTAACTCACCTCCTGACTCCCCAAAGCCTGTCCACCATCTATAAGGCACAAGCCAGGAGTGCGATGGAATACTCTCCACATGCCTGGATGGATCCAGCTCCAACACTCAAGAAGCTCTACACCATCCAGGACAAAGCAGCCCGCTTGATTGACACCCCATCCACTAACATTCACTCCCTCCACCACCGACACAGTGGTAGCAGTGTGTACCATCTACAAGTTGCACTGCAGCAATGCACCAAGGCTCCTTGGACAGCAAACAATATGTTAATGTAATTTTTTATTTTGCGTTCCTTGACACCTGAAAAGGAAGAGAAAAGGATTTTTGTTAATGCGTCGGATGAGATGAAGGATGAAATTAAACTGCGGAGTAGTTCATTAATATATTGTTTGCCTTTGCTCCACGACCTTCTGGTCAGCTATTCTGTGACCTTGTCCTATTTACACCTTCTCCTTTGTTATCTCTTGCCCCACCCCCCGCTTTACTTGCTTATAACCTTTTACATTTCTAATATTTGCTAGTTCTGAAGAAGGGTCACTGACCTGAAACGTTAACTCTGCTTCTCTCTCCACAGATGCTGCCAGACCTGCTGAGTATTTCCAGCATTTCTTGTTGACATTAAAAATGAGTTGTGTTAAAAATCAAGTTTCAACCAAATACAAATTCAGATCCTGCATCATCATATACAATGTTTAAATACAAATTTAAGCAGACTTATCTAGTCATCCTAAACATTTCTGGAAAGACTAAAGACATTATAGAATAGCTGTAGACATACCTTGACAAATATACACTCCAAGTTAGTTGTTTTCTCCAACATAGGGATACAGCAAAGATGAACATGCAGATATTGTATTACTCAATTAAAACATCTCAAAGGCTGCAGCTGTACATGCTTGTTTAAAAATATATAGAACGCAATTGTGCCTAAAAATAACAATAAGCAATGCATAATGTGTGAAGGTGTGGAATCAAAGTTCATACAAGCTGCTTTACATTCACCATTTAATAGTTGATCATGGGTGTAGATCAAAACATTACTTCCCCTGCATCCCCAACACCCAACTCTACTTCAATATCTACAGCCAGGAGGTTAATTAATGGTAATGGTAGCTACTTTAGATTTAATTTTGGTTCCCAAACCTTTCATTTGGATTTTAACTGGCAAAGATCACCATACATCAAAACTCCTTTTAATAAATAATGTTGTCGGTTAATAGAAAAACATGTGCATGTGCACCAAGGATAGGAGATCGAAGTTACCTTTTTGAAATTTGAGCAAGAGGTCAAGCTGGCTGTTTCACGCTGCTACAATGCAGTAGCAACACGTGTGGTGTTCACCTCTAACAGGATGCTGCCGTCAAGCCAAAAAGATGTACTGCCTATCACACAAATGAGTAATGTGGTATATGAATTTCTATGCCAGTGTGATGCTGGGTTTATAGCCTGTACGTCCCAAAGACTGGCAGATCGTATCAAACAGCATGTCCCTTCTGCTGGTTGCAACGGGCAAGATACAGACTGTACCCAACCAGCCTGTGCTTGCAAAACTCAAAACAGTGTCCAATATTAGATGTGATTCCGCAATTGGACAACATTTGCTAAATAATCCTCAGTGTGCTAAGAATTATGCTGACAACCAATTTAAGATTGTCAGTCGGGCTCGCAGTTTGGCACATTTGCACGTACTGGAAGCTACATATATTAATGCACAGGGCCCTGTTCTTTGCAGACAGAAAGAACATGTACACACATTGTGCCTGTTTCAGCTAAACAAAATAAGTGATAGCCATTCACTGGTTCATTCCTCAGGGCAAGGCCTTGACCAGAATCAAGCTGCCTGGTTTAAATTTCAAACAAAGCTTGGCAGTTAACTGCAGTCACCATAAACTGGTGCATTCTCCACGACAACGCCTCTACCAATCAGAGTCCACTTGCCAACCAATCAGCACTCACTTCTCATACAGTATGAATCTGTTGCTTTCCTTTACATTGGTATTCTTGCAAATTGTCCTGATGAGTGTAAGACAAAAAGCTTTGACAAAATGTCTGTTTTCAGCAATATTCAAGATAGTTTTTATTAATTGGATGGTGACAATCCATCAGAGAAGGTAATGCAGGAGCATTAAGGTTTTAACATGTGGTTTCCTTTTTTTGTAAGAAAATCCCATTTTCCCTTAAACTCTGTCTTCACATGTCTTCCTTCAGGTGCAAAGCCAAGCCAGTGGCAGAAAATAATTCCAGCAACCCAAGTTTGTAAGGAGCCTGTATAGTGCTTTCAAAAAGAGTGCATCCAAAAAGACAGACTGGTTTGTGTAACAATAAGCTAAAGATTTAAAATAACCCATTTTAATACCCCAACCCAGGCAATGCCCTGTCACTTTAATGAGTACAGTTCATCGATATATCCTTCCCCACTTGACCAACAGGCACTCAGCAATAAAGAGACAGTACTCCTTCAGCCTTTGAATTTCCCTCTTTACTGAGCAATTCACGATTTTCAGACATTGCAGATGCCAGATAAAAGGTTTGAACAGGGGTTGTCTGATGTTAGATTGCAGTGGTGGATTCAGTGGAGAAATTATTGTCTCTTTCACCTGTCCCACATAAAAACTTGGAAATTGAAATGCACTAATATACATGGAATAAAACAAAGGGAAAAACAAAGAACAAAAAGAAGAGTGACTGTTGAATTTATTAAGGCACTTTAAACTGCTAAAATCCTGAGTCACGCTAAAAGAGGAAAAGTATTCCAAAGAACTAATGTCTTTTCTATAATGGGTTAATAAAATATTACAAATATGTAGCAGAGTCTTCATACTTTGCAACTGCTTGCCTGAAATCCACTTTTGAAAACCTCGACAAAGTGTGCTATTGAGTGGCTGCATGCCTGAACAGGAGAGACAAAAAAAGAGAGAGGCGCGAGCACGTGGTCAAGCTAACCTGTGCTACTTAAAGTCAGCCTCTTAAAGCAAGGTGCATTTTGACTGGAGCAGGCACCAGAAATCATTCTCAGAGTGAGTTTGAACTGGGAAAGACCAGAAGGACCTGGATGCAGTGTCACAAGAAGTTTAATAACCTCAAACAGCAGTCATTGAATGCATCTTCAAATGCCATATCCTCACAACTGAACCACTAGCTTCACACACCGCTGGATTCATTGTTTCCACCAACCCACACCCCCACCTTCCAGCAATCTCTATCAGCCACAGCTAATACTTCACATTCATAGCTTTACCTCACCCTTAGTACTGTTACAAGCCTCAACTACATCAGATTGCACACATGCCAACTATTCAACCAAGACAGCCACATCACCCAAACACATTACACTACACTCATTGACACACCTTCCTCTTTTGCACGGCAAGGTGACAGACTACCACAGGAAGCAGCAGCTAAATGGCAGGGACTGGCACAGCTGCATGTCTTCACCCCAGTGGAGGGGTGTGTTTGCCATCAATGGAGTGGCAATGACTGAGGCGGTGGTCAGCAGCAGGGCTAAAAGGATCGAAGGTAACAATATGCTCATAACCTAATCTTTCTCAATCCCGCTCCTCCTCATCCCACTATCTCATCTGCAGCTTGTGAATCAGAAGGTGTAAGCATGCACCTCTTGCTTTCCTTCATCCTCTCACCTCAACCCTACCCTTGTGCCTTTCTCTCTTCAGATACCAAATGTCATATATTCAGGTGGCACTAGCAGAGAAAATGGACACCCAGCATGGCCAGTTCAAGAAATCATTTACTTACATCACATTATTAGCATAATATACAAATACATTACAGCCAAGAACCGCAATCTGGCCAGGGAATGGTATAGGAGCAGGAAGTGGAAGAGGCGAAGAAGACTGATGAGGAAACACCATCACTCAATGTCACACTCTTGCCAGCAGCTCACATACTGACATTGGCGTAATTTAGAGGGAAGCTTAGAGGCGGGATCTCCATGTGCTGAGATACTGGGCACAAGTGGCCTACAGCTAGGGCAGGGGAAAGGGTAGCACAAATGCCAAGTCACCAAAGGTCAAGGTCACAGACAGAATTCTGTTCCTGAGGACTTGGATGGGGCAGCCTACAGAAAAAAGCTGATGAGTACACACATGAAATGCTTTGTGCATTGGCAGGTCTGTCAGAAAGCTTGTTGTCACTGGTCAAGGAGCATGGTACTGTCTGGCACCAAACTTGCATAGGTCTTTGCAGAGCTTGGAACCCCATCCTTTCCAGCGTGGTAGTGGGGACCAACTCCATGAGAACACTTGTAGACCCAACCATGATGAAGCACCTTCCACTGCAGCACAAGTAGAAGCCACCCATGTCAGAGTGCTGCAGTGGAAGCTCAGACTAAAGTCATTCAAGCTCAGAGTGCTACCGTCATGCGTGCACATGCTAAAAAAGGAGGGATATACTTGCATTGGAGGCAACTCAGAGAAGGTCCACTAGACTGATTCCTGGGATGGAGTTCAGAAGAATGAGGGGTGATCTTATTTAAACATAAAAGATTGAGGGGGCTTGACAGGGTAGGATGTTTCCCCTCATGGGAAAATCTAGAACTGGGGCATATTTTCAGAATAAAAGAGGGTCGCCCACTTAAGTCGGATTAGGAGGATGATTTTTTTGTCGGAGGATTATTAATCTTTAGAATTCTTTACCCCAGAGAGCAATGGAGGCTGGACCACTGAATATATTCAAGGTTGAGTTAGACAGATTCTTGATCGACAAGGGAGTCAAGGGTTATGGGGAACAAACAGGAGAGTGGAGTTGAGGCCAAGACCAGATCAGCCATGATCTTATTGAATGGGGAAGGAGGTTTGAGGGGCTCTATGACCTGCTTCTGCTCCCATTTGTTAAGTTCAGTGGTGATAAACCTGCTATCCTCTCAATGACAGAATTCAACCTCCCACCTCTGCCTGATATACAACAGCAAAGCCCAAACTGCTGCTGCCCTTGCAGAGCTGATGCAGGCTGAAGCCGGGCTTTCTAGGCCCATAGCTGCTTGGAGGGATCCTGCAAGGCTATCTGCAGTCTCCCCATTGAAAGTCAGCAGCTATGCTGCAGCCCTTGGGGTAGCATTATCTAAAAGCACTAGGCCAGGCAGAGGCGCACAGAAGACAGGTACTAAGTGAATGCACAAGGGTGATTAGTTGACTTCATGAAAAATTGGATGGTTTGATTTATAAAGTTGGTTTGGAATGTTTGTTTTGTGGTGGCTTTTATTTCAGCATTGTGGCCAAGAGGATGCTGTGATGGTCAGTAACAGAGGGATGGTAAGGTGTGAACAGTTGTTGAGGGGAGAATTAGGATGGTGTTCACTGATACCACAGTTGGATGAGACAATCATGGGCAGCTTGGCCAGAAAGCAGATGCGTTTATTGCCTTCTTCTCAGCTGCTTGCTGTACATCTGGTGGCAAGGGCTGTGCGGTCCTTAGGAGGTTGTACAATCTGTTCCTGGCTTGAGGTAGGGGAATTGCTTCCTGAAGACCCTGTAAGATATGGCCTCCTGATGACAGCCCTTCTCTCACTTTGAGCAGTTTATCCTCCTCTGTGACACCTCTACTCAATCTTACTGTCATGTTGCAGCCCAAAGAGGATAAAACTATAATATCCATGACTGGGTGCCAATGGTCTGAGCAGAACATTGAAGTGAGAAACAAGGCTTTCACCATGTGCCACATCACTCCCTGTAGACTTCAACTTTTAGTAGCAGTACAAACCTCCAAGCACTTCTAAATCAGCAACAGCCAGTAGAACATCAATCAGCATCTAACCTGAAAGTGGTTGATAAGTCCTTTAAATAGCTCTGGTGGCGGGTCCTCCCAACTGCTGAATGCATGTTCAGCTGTGCGAGGTTAAGAGGGTATTAGTTAAGAGAGAGCATTAACTGAAGTGTTAAAAGGTCAAAAATGGCATTGCTAGAGTCAAATCATTGTCACACGCTGACTGACATCACAATCTGCCTACTTTGGATACTTCCAGTGCTTGCTCCTAGTGCCCATGATAATGACCTACCCAAAATACCATCTGCTGTGGCCCAGATTAGAAGAATGTGCACACGTTGGAGATCATTTTGGTCCCGAAACAGCACCTGCTGTGCAGAAAATACAGGCACTAGGCTGCTGAATTTGGCGATCCACTTCTTGTATTTAAGCTTGCATTTTCTAATAAAACAACTTCTGTTAAATTTGTTTCACTGTACCTCCACCAAAAACTGGCTGATCATTGCCTTAGATCCACAGTTCCGTCAAAAATCACTGTGCATAGCATAAAATATTTGGCATATATCTAGCCAGTATATTGATGTGTTCTATTCATCAAGCTATTTAAAAAAAAACATGATTTGCAGCAGCATTCCTCTGCCAAAAGTAGAATGATCTCAGACTGGGGTCAGTGGCCAGGCTAAAGTCACTATGCAAATTCCTCAGCTAAGCACAAGTATTTGGCACAAGTGAAACCTGGTGTACAGATGCTATACAGATCAAATCTCCATTAGAAAGAAAAATAAGTCTTGAATCCAACTTCACACAAGTCTTCAGTTCTTCAATGAAGGTCTTTTCCAAATTTCTTCAAAATCTTTATTTGGTGATGCACCAAGTTAATACAAGTTGATTCAACAGTAAATCACGTGCATACCTTTGTCATAAACACATATCAGGTCATCTGTCGCACAGTCTTCTTTAATTGATGCATTCTTTGCTTAATTGAACTAAGTTTTAAGCAATCAAGAAGTGGAGACCAGATCCCAAGTCTCTCAGAAATGTTCACTGGCAAGATAAACTATTTAGGGGTGAAATCCAAAAAAAGGCAAAGCCAGACAGCATGCGCCAAGACTTCCTTACAATCATGTAGAAAGATTGCAGCTACAAAATGAGAAATACAGCTGCACATACCAAAAGATGATATGTGGATCTATAAACAAATTCCAGACATCTTGTACTAGAAAAGATGAAGCAGAACTTCATATATATTCTCAGGACCTCTGGCAGTACGCAATCAAGTTAGGACAGAAAAGCAGCGGGTGCCATTTTGTGTTTTGTCACTTTCTGAAGATTTTTATTTAAAACTAAAATATACAACTTAAAGATTCATTTATCTTTGTTTTGTGCAGCTGTATTTCTCACCTTAGTATGACAATTGTAGGCATAGTTTTGCATGGTCTTGGTACATGAATGTAAGGAAGTCTAGGCTTGTGCTTAACTCATCTATTCTATACAAACTGCTATAAAAAGAAAAGAGACTAACCAATGGGGAATTTCTTTGTTTAAAAAAAAGTTACAAAAATGGTGTTTAATATAGGAAGACCTGAGGACTTTGCCTGGCTAGACACAACCTTCCTTAATATGAGGCATTCAATAAATCATCTTTTGGTGAAGTGTAAATTTTAAATATTTTGAGAATTCTACCATAATGTTTTCAATGGTGCACTTGCAGAGTAGGACTTTTCCTAAATAAAATACAAGAGGCCGTTTTGAATAGAATTGAAGAAGCATGTGACCAGCATAAATCCCAAACTTTCTATGTTGTGTCTTTTTCATGCAAACCTTGCAGTGGTGACTGAAACCCTTTTTCTTTCCTAGTGAAGTAAATAGGGATCAATCTATTTATCTTAAGAAAGTGCATTACAAAAAAGATGCGTCACTTTGTCACATGCCTGTTTACGTATTTGGTCTATTTTAACATCTTTCTTTTAACAAGCATTACAACATTGTTAATGTTGGCAAACATTTGCACCATGGAAATCACAATTGTAAAGCCTTTTAGAAGATTCACATTTGCTGGTAGGGAGCTCCAAAGTCTTAGGGAAATCCATATCATATTAGGGTGCAGCCTTAATAGGTGAACAAGTGTTAGAAACATCCCAGGTTTTAGATTCCAGTAGATTACAATGTAGTGCTTGAATTCCATTGATCTAACTAAGTGAATGGGTTTTGAGCGAGTAAAAATTGGGCCCCATGGGCCTGCTCATTTCAGGTTGTTATTTTGATATACAAATTCCACACAATGCAGCCTACTGGCAACAGACATATACCCAGAAGTTCTAAAAAGGTTAACCAAGATATTTATTTAGTTCAAGGGGATCATAGAACATAGAACATAGAACATAGAACATACAGCACAGAACAGGCCCTTCGGCCCACAATGTTGTGCCGATCCTTTGTCCTCTGTCAAGGACAATTTAATCTATACCCCATCATTCTCCTTTATCCATATACCTATCCAAAAGCCTTTTGAAAGTCCCTAAAGTTTCTGACTCAACAACTTCCCCGGGCAAGGCATTCCATGCCTCGACCACTCTCTGGGTAAAGAACCTTCCCCTGACATCCCCCTTATATCTCCCACCCTTCACCTTAAATTTATGACCCCTTGTAACGCTTTGCTCCACCCGGGGAAAAAGTTTCTGACTGTCTACCCTATCTATTCCCCTGATCATCTTATAAACCTCTATCATGTCACCCCTCATCCTTCTCCTTTCTAATGAGAAGAGGCCTAGAATGTTCAGCCTTTCCTCGTAAGACTTATTCTCCATTCCAGGCAACATCCTGGTAAATCTCCTCTGCACCCTCTCCAAGGCTTCCACATCCTTCCTAAAATGAGGCGACCAGAACTGCACACAGTACTCCAAATGAGGCCTTACCAAGGTCCTGTACAGCTGCATCATCACCTCACGGCTCTTAAATTCAATCCCTCTGCTAATGAACGCTAACACCCCATATGCCTTCTTCACAGCCCTATCCACTTGAGTTGCAACTTTCAATGATCTATGCACATAGACCCCAAGGTCTCTCTGCTCCTCCACATGCCCAAGAACCCTACCGTTAACCCAGTATTTTGCATTCATGTTTGTCCTTCCAAAATGGACGACCTCACACTTTTCAGGGTTAAACTCCATCTGCCACTTTTCAGCCCAGCACTGCAACCTATCCAAGTCCCCCTGCAGACGACAATAGCCCTCCTCGGTATCCACAACTCCACCAACCTTTGTATCATCTGCAAATTTACTGACCCACCCTTCGACTTCCTCATCCAAGTCGTTAATAAAAATCACAAACAGGAGAGGACCCAGAACTGATCCCTGCGGCACGCCACTGGTAACTGGGCTCCAGGCTGAGTATTTACCATCTAAGACCACTCTCTGCCTTCTATCAGTTAGCCAATTCTTAATCCAACTGGCCACATTCCCCACTATCCCATGCCTCCTGACTTTCTCCATAAGTCTACCATGGGGGACCTTATCAAATGCCTTACTAAAATCCATGTACACCACATCCACTGGTTTACCCTCATCCACTTGCTTGGTCACCTGCTCAAAGAATTCAATCAGGCTTGTGAGGCAAGACCTACCCCTCACAAAACCGTGCTGACTGTCCCGAATCAAGCAGTGTCTTTCCAGATGCTCAGAAATCCTATCCCTCAGCACCTTTTCCATCAACTTGCCTACCACCGAAGTAAGACTAACTGGCCTGTAATTCCCAGGGTTGTTCCTATTCCCTTTCTTGAACAGGGGCACAACATTTGCCACCCTCCAATCACCTGGTACCACCCCCGTCAGCAGAGAAGATGAAAAGATCATTGCCAGCGGCTCTGCAATTTCATCCCTTGCTTCCCATAACATCCTTGGATATACCCCGTCAGGCCCGGGAGACTTGTCTATCTTCAAGTTATTCAAAAACCCCAACACATCTTCCCTCCTAACGAGCACTTCCTCGAGCTTACCAGTCTGTTTCACACCGTCCTCTTCAGTAATACACCCCTTCTCATTCGTAAATACCGAAGAGAAGTACTCATTCAAGACCTCACTTATCTCTTCCGGCTCAACACACAGTCTCCCGCTATTGTCCTTGACCGGACCTATGGTCCCCCTGGTCATCCTCATATTTCTGACATACGCGTAAAAGGCCTTGGGGTTTTCTTTTATCCTACCCGCCAAGCATTTTTCATGCCCTCTCTTAGCTCTCCTAATCCCTTTCTTCAGGATCATTGAGATTCACCTGTATTTAAATGTTGCTGCTCACATTAAATGTGAGCAGGAAAGACCGGGCCTCATT
Source organism: Heterodontus francisci (assembly GCF_036365525.1). NCBI lineage: Eukaryota > Metazoa > Chordata > Chondrichthyes > Heterodontiformes > Heterodontidae > Heterodontus > Heterodontus francisci. Next base: position 44,012,709 of record NC_090381.1, read on the forward strand.
TCCTAACTCCCAGTGTTGTATAGGATAATTAAAACCCTTTCACAATTTTAGTTGCATTTTCAATAGGAGCTTTTCTTGCAAAGACGACATTCATCATGCAATCCTAACAATAGACCATTTTCATTTTTCTGTTCAAGACTAATCTGTATGGCATCTGTAACAGGAAAGCAGAAATATTTCCACCCTTTTCCTGATATTGCCATTGCCAACTAATCCATGGATATAGTTCCATTTTAAAAGAAGCTTAATTTAACTGGTTGGTAGAAGAGATCCACGCCATTTCCTTTCTTCGATCCCTACCTATTGTCACTTTTTTTTCTGTCCCTCTTCGGATTCTTAGTTGCTGGGCACCCTCTGGCACCACATCCAAGTGGGCATGTGAGTTTTACGAACATATGAATATACAAATTAGGAGCAGGAGTAGGCCACTCGGCCCCTCAAGCCTGTACCACCATTCAACAAGATCATAGATGATCTCATTGTAATCTCAACTCCACATTCCTGCCTACCCCCAATAACCTTTCACTACCTTGCTTACCAAGAATCTTATCGACCTCTACCTGAAAAATATTCAAAGACTCGACTTCCACTGCTTTTTGAGGGACAGAGTTCCAAAGACTCACGACTCTCAGAGAAATAATTTCTCATCTCGGTCTTTGTTATGACCAGGTGAGAAAGGGTCAAGGGGTTCCCTCTCAGTCTTTTCCTGGTTTGGTCGTAACAGGGTTTAATTTTTAAAATACCGTGTTTTTAGTTTCCCCTCAGTGAATCCTTATTCATTGCTCTCCAATTGTAATGGCTAAGAAGTCAACCAGACAGGTTAATTAACCTTAAAACTCTAATTCAGTTAAAACTACTAACAATACGCGACGCGACGACGCTAGCATGCATACGCAATAAACACACATGCAAATAGAGACAGAAAAGGAGAAAGAATTAAAAGGAAGAGGTTTGAAGTAATATGGAGTTCAGTTACTCATTTTGAGTGAGTTGGATGTAGAGTCTTTGATTGCAGTTAAACCTTGCAGTTCTCGTTGGGGCTCAGTGCACATTTTCACTCGTTTAGCTGCAGGAGTCTGAGGTTTAAGTGGCTTCCGCAGGTGCTTGGAAATTCATGAGACACCTTTCTTCTCTGTTGTCTTCAAATTGCAGTCTGTTCTCAAACTGTGTGGTAAAATTCAAAAAATTCCAAGCTGGCCGGCAGGTTTGTCATGTAACTAGTGCCTTATTTGGAACAACCTGCCCAGCAAGGTTTGTGACTTTTCTATCTTAGCAGACACCCTCAGTGGGGGGTGGGGTGGGGGTGGGGGGTGATGGAATGCTGGTTTTTTACACATTCAATGTCTTCTGATCAAAGTCCATCTGGTTAATTGAATCAGGGAGCAGTTCCATTGTCTTCTCCAGGCAACTGTCTTTTACAATGCAAGTGCACAGCTATGCCTCCAGTGGTCTTTTAAACCAAGCCACTTTCAGTCCAACAGTTTAAAATTAATGTTCCATATGATGAAATTAACATGTTTCATTTTGGCAGGTGTGGTTTTCATGAGAGTCTTAAATGGGCGACCCTTATTTTTAAGGCTGTGCTTCCTGACAATGCAACCACTAGGTGGTGCTGTACGTGCACATGCACAAATGCAGCCTCATGCACTGAAACATCACTGTCTGACGTTTTTGGATGCTGATAGTAGTAAAGATGGCGCTGCACAATTTATCACAAAAACAAAACACATGATACCCAAATGCCCACAGTGGCTGCGATCGCCGCCTCTATCCCACCCCCAACAGTACCCCGCTCTCTTCTGCCTTCACGCTTCTCTTAGCTGCTGCCTCCCACGCCTGTCTGCTCGCTGCTTGCTCTACGCCTTGCCACTACTCCCCCCTCCCCCACTTCACAACCCCCACCCCCTCCCCCACCTGTGGGCTACTCGCTCCTGGCCTCGCCACTTCATCGCTCTGCTCTGCCTCTGTCACCCGCTCCAATAACACAAGAAATAGGAGCTGACGTAGACCATGTGGCCCATCGAGCCTGCTCTGCCATTCAATACGATCATGGTTGATCTTGAGCTTCAATTCCACTTTCCTGCCCACTCCCCAAATCCCTCGATTCCCTACGAGACCAAAAATCTATCCATCCCAGTCTTAAATTTATTCAATGATGGAGCATCCACAACCCTCTGAAGAGAATTCCAAAGATTTACAACCCTTTGAGTGTAGTAATTTCTCCTAATCTTAGTCCTGAATAATTGGCCCCTGATCCTGAGACTGTGCTCCCACATTCTAGATTCCCCGATCAGTGGAAACAAGCTCAGCTTCTACCTGTCAAGCCCTTTCAGAATCTTGTATGTCTCAATTAGATTGCCTCTCATTCTTCTAAACTCCAGAGAATATAGGTCCAATTTACTCAGACTGTCATTATAGGACAACCCCCTCATCCCAGGGATCAATTTAGTGAATCTTCGCTGCACTGCCTCCAGTGCAAGTATATCCTTTCTTAAACGTGGAGACAAAACTGCACACAGTATTCCAGGTGCAGTCTCACCAAAGCCCTGTACAATTTTAGTAAGACTTCTTTATTCCTGTACGCCAATCCCCTTGCAATAAAGGCCAACATGCCATTTGCCTTCCTAACAGCCTGCTGCACCTGCATGTTAGCTTTGTGCGTTCCTTGTACGAGTACCCACAAGTCTCTCTGAACATCAACACTTACCAGTTTCACACCTTTTAAAAAATATTCTGCTTTTCTATTTTTATGACCAAGTGAGCAACTTCACACTTCCCTACATTATACTCTATTTGCCATCTTTTTGCCCACCTCACTTAGCCTGTCTATATCTGTTTGCAGCCTCCCTGCAGCTTACCTTTCTACTGGGCTTTGTATAATCAGCAACTTGGACACATTACTCTGTCTTCATCAAAGTCATTAATAGAGTGTAAATAGCTGAGGCCCCAGAACTGATCCTTGCAGTACCCCACTATTCACTGCCTGCCAACTTGAAAATGCCCCATATATGGCCACTCTGCTTCCTGTCTTTTAACCAATCCTCTATTCACATTAATATATTACCCCTAAAACCACGACCCGTTATCTTGCTTATTAGTCTTTTATATGGCACCTTATCGCATGTGCGAATTAGTCCTGGCAAGCCAGGTGCTGACATAGGCTGTGCATACGCAACACCATACTGACAGCAAGGGACCATTCTGCACTTGTGCAAAGCTGGGAGCACTCTGATGATGATGTTGGTGCTGGGCTGCATTGTCAGGATTCACTTTGTATTTTTAAACAGTGACCCCTAGTTCTAGATTCTCCCACACGAGGAAACTTCTTTTTCATATCTACCCAAGATCCTTCAGGACCTTATGTTTCAATCAAGTCACCTCTTAATCTTCTAAACTCCAGCAGATACAAGCCTAGCCCTGTCTAACCTTTCCTCACAAGACAACCTGCCCATTCCAGGTATTAGTCTAGTAAACCTGTTCTGAACTGCTTCCAACTCATTTACATCCTTCTTTAAATAAGGATACCAGTACTGTACACAGTACTCCAGATGTGGTCTCATCAATGCCCTGTATAACTGAAGCATAACCACTGACTTTTGTATTCAATTCCCCTTGCAATAAATTAACATTCTATTAGCTTTCCTAATTACGTGCTGTACCTGTATACTAACCTTTTGCGATTCATGCACTAGGAGCATCCGCGATGCTGAGGAGGTCGTGGATAGCACGTTTAGCAAATTGGTCACACCGCAGATTAGGATTGCTGAGGGAGAAAGGGAATGGGTGACCAAAAGGCAGAGAAAGAGCAGGAAGGCAGCGCAGGTGTCCCCTGCGGTTATCTCCCTCCACAACAGGTATACCGTTTTGGATACTGTTGAGGGAGATGGCTCACCAGGGGAAGGCAGCAGTAGCTAGGTTCATGGCACCGTTGCTGGCTCTGCTGTTCAGAAGGGCGGGAAAAAGAGTGGAAGGGCTATAGTCATAGGGGATTCGATTGTAAGGGGAGTAGATAGGCGGTTCTGTGGTCGAAAACGAGACTCCCGAATGGTATGTTGCCTCCCAGGTGCACGGGTCAGGGATATCTCAGATCGGCTGCAGAACATTCTGAAGGGGGAGGGTGAACAGCCAGTTGTCGTTGTGCACATAGGCACCAATGATATAGGTAAAAAACGGGATGAGGTCCTACAAGCAGAATTTAGGGAGTTAGGAGCCAAGTTAAAAAGTCGGACCTCAGAGGTAGTAGCTCAGGATTGCTACCAGTGCCACGTGATAGTCAGAGTAGAAATGAAAGAATAGTCAGGATGAATGCGTGGCTTGAGAGATGGTGCAGGAGGGAGGGTTCAGATTTTTGGGACATTGGGACCGGTTCTGGGGGAGGTGGGACTATTACAAATTGGACGGTCTACACCTGGGCCGGACTGGGACCAATGTCCTTGGGGGTGCTTTTGCTAACGCTGTTGGGGAGGGTTTAAACTAATGTGGCAGGGGGATGGGAACCAAATGAGGTCAGTGGAGAGTAAGGATGTAGTAACTAAAGCCTGTAAGGAACTAGATAATGAAGTCAGCGTGACTAAGGGAAAGAGTAGGCAAGAAGCAGATGATGAAAGCAAAGGGATTGGTGGTCTGAGGTGTATTTGTTTTAATGCAAGAAGTGTAATAGGTAAGGCAGATGAACTTAGGGCTTGGATCAGAACCTGGGAGTATGATGTTATTGCTATTACTGAGACTTGGTTAAGGGAAGGGCATGATTGGCAACTAAATATCCCAGGATACCGATGCTTCAGGCGGGATAGAGAGGGAGGAAAAAGGGGTGGAGGAGTTGCATTACTGGTCAAAGAGGATATCACAGCTGTGCTGAAGGAAGGCACTATGGAGGACTCGAGCTGTGAGGCAATATGGGCAGAACTCAGAAATAGGAAGGGTGCGGTAACAATGTTGGGGCTGTACTACAGGCCTCCCAACAGCGAGCGTGAGATAGAGGTACAAATATGTGAACAGATTATGGAAAGCTGTAGGAGCAACAGGGTGGTGGTGATAGGAGATTTTAATTTTCCCAACATTGACTGGGATTCACTTAGTGTTAGAGGTCTAGATGGAGCAGAATTTGTAAGGAGCATCCAGGAGGGTTTTCTAGAGCAGTATGTAAATAGTCCAACTCGGGAAGGGGCCCTACTGGACCTGGTGTTGGGGAATGAGCCCGGCCAGGTGGTTGAAGTTTCAGTAGGGGACTACTTTGGGAATAGTGATCACAATTCCGTAAGTTTTAGAATACTCATGGACAAAGACGAGAGTGGTTCTAAAGGAAGAGTGCTAAATTGGGGGAAGGCCAACTATACCAAAATTCGGCAGGAGCTGGGGAATGTAGATTGGGAGCAGCTGTTTGAAGGTAAATCCACATTTGATATGTGGGAGGCTTTTAAAGAGAGGTTGATTGGCGTGCAGGAGAGACATGTTCCTGTGAAAATGAGGGATAGAAATGGCAAGATTAGGGAACCATGGATGACAGGTGAAATTGTGAGACTAGCTAAGAGGAAAAAGGAAGCATACATAAGGTCTAGGCGGCTGAAGAAAGATGAAGCTTTGAAAGAATATCGGGATTGTAGGCGCAATCTGAAACGAGGAATTAAGAGGGCTAAAAGGGGTCATGAAATATCTTTAGCAAACAGTGTTAAGGAAAATCCCAAAGCCTTTTATTCATATATAAGGAGCAAGAGGGTAACTAGAGAAAGGATTGGCCCACTCAAGGACAAAGGAGGAAAGTTATGCGTGGAGTCAGAGAAAATGGGTGAGATTCTAAATGAATACTTTGCATCGATATTCACCGAGGAGAGGGACATGACGGATGTTGAGGTTAGGGACAGATGTTTGATTACTCTAGGTCAAGTCGGCATAAGGAGGGAGGAAGTGTTGGATATTCTAAAAGGCATTAAGGTGGACAAGTCCCCAGGTCCAGATGGGATCTATCCCAGGTTACTGAGGGAAGCGAGAGGGGAAATAGTTGGGGCCTTAACAGATATCTTTGCAACATCCTTAAACACGGGTGAGGTCCCGGAGGACTGGAGAATTGCTAATGTTGTCCCCTTGTTTAAGAAGGGTAGCAGGGATAATCCAGCTAATTATAGACCGGTGAGCCTGACGTCAGTGGTAGGGAAGCTGCTGGAGAAGATATTGAGGGATAGGATCTATTCCCATCTGGAAGAAAATGGGCTTATCAGTGATAGGCAACATGGTTTTGTGCAGGGAAGGTCATGTCTTACCAACTTAATAGAATTCTTTGAGGAAGTGACAAAGTTGATTGATGAGGGAAGGGCTGTCGATGTCATATACATGGACTTCAGTAAGGCGTTTGATAAGGTTCCCCATGGTAGGCTGATGGAGAAAGTGAAGGCGCATGGGGTCCATGGTGTACTAGCTAGATGGATAAAGAACTGGCTGGGCAACAGGAGACAGAGAGTAGCAGTGGAAGGGAGTTTCTCAAAATGGAGCCGTGTGACCAGTGGTGTTCCACAGGGATCCGTGCTGGGACCACTGTTGTTTGTGATATACATAAATGATTTGGAGGAAAGTATAGGTGGTCTGATTAGCAAGTTTGCAGACGACACTAAGATTGGTGAGTAGCAGATAGTGAAGGGGACTGTCAGAGAATACAGCAGAATATAGATAGATTGAAGAGTTGGGCAGAGAAATGGCAGATGGAGTTCAATCAGGGCAAATGCGAGGTGATGCATTTTGGAAGATCCAATTCAAGAGTGAACTATACAGTAAATGGAAAAGTCCTGGGGAAAATTGATGTCCAGAGAGATTTGGGTGTTCAGGTCCATTGTTCCCTCAAGGTGGCAACACAGGTCAATAGAGTGGTCAAGAAGGCATACGGCATGCTTTCCTTCTTCGGACGGGGTATTGAGTACAAGAGTTGGCAGGCCATGTTACAGTTGTATAGGACTTTGGTTCGGCCACATTTGGAATACTGCGTGCAGTTCTGGTCGCCACATTACCAAAAGGATGTGGATGCTTTGGAGAGGGTGCAGAGGAGGTTCACCAGGATGTTGCCTGGTATGGAGGGCGCTAGCTATGAAGAGAGGTTGAGTAGATTAGGATTATTTTCATTAGAAAGACGGAGGTTGAGGGGGGACCTGATTGAGGTGTACAAAATCATGAGAGGTATAGACAGGGTGGATAGCAAGAAGCTTTTTCCCAGAGTGGGGGATTCAATTACAAGGGGACACGAGTTCAAAGTGAAAGGGGAAAAGTTTAGGGGGGATATGCGTGGAAAGTTCTTTACGCAGAGGGTGGTGGGTGCATGGAACGCATTGCCAGCGGAGGTGGTAGACGCGGGCACGATAGCGTCTTTTAAGATGTATCTAGACAGATACATGAATGGGCAGGAAGTAAAGAGATACAGACCCTTAGAAAATAGGCGACAGGTTTAGATAGAGGATTTGGATCGGCGTAGGCTTGGAGGGCCGAAGGGCCTGTTCCTGTGCTGTAATTTTCTTTGTTCTTTGTTCTAGGACACTCAGCTCCCTCTGTATCTCAGAGCTCTGCACTCTCTCACTATTTAGATAATATATTCTTATTATATTCTTCCTGTCCAAATGGACAAGTTCACATTTTCCCACATTAATGCTCCATTTGCCAGATCTTTGCCCACTCACTTAACCCATCTATATATCTCTTTGTAGTCTCCTTGGGCTGGATTTTACAGCCCACCACTCTCCAACACCAGGAAGGCCCGACCCCATATTGCTGGTGGCGGTGAGACTTTGGGGCGGCCAATAGCCCCACCCCCACAGCTTGGCAAGGGGAGTCAAATTTACATAGGAAAATGTATTTAAATAAATGAATTAAGTACTTACCCACTCTCATTGTCTGTTCCGCTCAGATATTGTTGCCAGTCGCCCGCACTCCCACGCCTCCGGACCTTCGTCTGGAGATCCGAGGCGTAACACTGTTGGGGAGTTGGAGCTTGGTTAAACTCTTCCGATTGGTGTAGGGAATGGTGGAAAGGGGTAAAGATTAAAGTTTGTGAACTTTGAGATGAGGGAAGGTCAGGAACACAAGTTGGGGGAGGGGGGGGGTGGGTGGGAAAGAAACCCGCCCCGGACATTTCGATGGTGCCCCACGAAGCATGGGCCGCATATGCGAGCCACCATTGGTTATGGCCACCGCTGCAACATTTCAGCCCCTTAGGTCCGCTTCACAACTTACTTTGCTACCTATCTTTGTGTCATCAGCAAATTTAGTAACCATACCATCAGTCCCTTCATCCAAGTCATTTTAAATGAGTTTTATAGTGAAGTAAGTGTCAGCAGACTATACAGTGGCAAGCTCAATCTTTTCCTTTCTGAATGTTCCCGCATATACACTCCCAGTATAAATCATGATGTCAGTCAGGAGCAGCTGGCAAACTTCCTCCCCATAAACAAAGGGCATCAAGGCCAATTGTAACATTCTTCACCTCCACCCTAGCTCAGATCAGCAACACAGCATAGGAAAAGAATAAATAAATCTGCTGGTATCAGCAATGATGATCATCATAAAAAAACCCACTGGTTCACTGATCTCCTTCAAGGAAGCAAACCTGCTGTCCTTACCTGGTCTAGCTGATATGTGGACTGCAAGATCCACAGCAATGTGTTTACTCTCAATTGCCTAGCAAGCCACAGTTATATTGAAACAAATTAAAAATTCATTCTCAAATAGCACTGCGGGAGCACCTTCATCATACAGACTGTAGTGGCTCAAGAATGCAACTCACCACCAAGAGCAACTAGGGTTGGGCAATAAATGCTGTCCTTGCCAGTGAGGCCCACAATGGAGAATGAGAAAAAAACCAAACCTGGAACCTTCCTAGTGCATATGGCTCATCTATTCACCAATTTGCTAAACCACTTGGCTCCATTATAACTGGGAGAACCTTAACCATTACAGCCTTTTCAAGCAACCATTACTGATTGTAAAAAAAAAAATTATATCTCTTCGCTCTTACAGTAACCATCATTAATAGTCATCTTTCTACATTGTAAAGAAATTTATTCTATTAGTGAACATGAACTTGTAGCCCATTCAGCATACATTTGCATTTCATAGCCAACTTTATCATAAGGACTTAAACAATCCTTTCAATATAATTCAGACCAACAACAATAACCCAATAAAGCTTGACGTTGGCAACTTTGCAAGCTATTTTTTCTCCACAAAAAACACCATGCACCATTTTCCACAGTCAAATGAGCTACTTCAAGGCTTCCCTCCAACCAGCTGCTATGATGCAAGGAAAACAAAGCTGGGTAATTATTCCATTTGTTCCCTTCTCCCTCTGAACACAGAGGAACCTCTAGACAGCTGGAACATGCGGGAAAGGCAATCTACTCTTCATGCAAGATCTGCTTAGTTAAATTTTTTCGAAGTACTAAATTCCCACTTCAGTCAATTCCAGTTGGCGAATTCACTACTTAATTCTTAAGTAAACCGAAACACTACTCCAAATTATCGGGAGTAGACGGATAAATTTGAACCTACATTGTTGTTCCACGATGTGCTATAAAAGAACTCAACATGCTGCTCAGTTAAAAACAGACAATACAAAAGAAATTAATTGCAAATATCATGGAACATGAACTTTGACATTTCTGTATCCAAACCAAAATGTAACTATATGCAAGACCTCAGCCCAATAATGAAAAAAAAAACACACCCTGGGGTCTGTCCTGCCCTTCCAATTAAACATCTGCAGGATAATATTTGCAGCCAGTTAGTGACTCAAAATTGGAAACGGTTCTATACATTTACTGAACATCCTGTCTGATACTCTAGTGTAATGAAACAAAAAGGTACTCAACAGGAACACAAAGATACAAATATCAGCTGTCTCAATTGATCTTTGCATCAACCCAGTGTTTACATCATAGCATTTACAGTTTGTAGCTTTAAAAAGGGACAACACTTTACGCTTATGGGCCAGAATTTTATGCCCCCCCCCAAAGAGCGGGCTGGTGGCGGAGGGGCGAGTGTAAAATTGAGTGCAAGGTTCAGGGGGCCATTTTATGCAGGGTAACGGCGGCAAAAACCAGCCCACCCACTCCAGGACAAATCAAGGACCTTAAGTGGCCAGTTGATGGCCACTTAAGGGCCTCCGCCCGCCACCTCAGGGATTTTACCCTTGGTTGGTCAGGCCGCCCAGGCCTGAGAAAAGCTGCCGGACAAAAGCAGACAGCTTTCTGACTGCCTGGGGAGGGTAGTGGCCACTATGATTGGGCACCCTCCACCCATCTCCGATGTCCTAACCACCCTCAATTCCCAACACGCCCCCCCCCCCCCATCCCCTCAATTGACTACGCTTGCCTCGCTGGGGCCCAACCGATCACCCCCGGCGAAGAGCCCAAAACTTACCTTTTCCTGGGGCCGTCTTTCCTCTTCTTGTTGATGCTGGGTTGCAGTCCCAGCAGTGGTCACTGTCCCAGCAGCGCCATCTGGAGCGAAGAGCCAATTGGCTGGCAGTTGCATTTTGTGGCACTTCCTGCCTCAATGAGGTGGAAGTCCCACTTCAGACCAATTAAGGGCCTGGGACCTTAAAATGCTGTCTGGATCCCCAGGCCAAGTAGAGGCGGGATCGCTCCCGCCTGACGAAAGTAAAATTCTGGCAATTGTTCCAGTGTTTACATAAATCAGCGCGAAATTCAGATAGGGATGCCTGATGCTCAGATGCTATTTGGTGTCCAAAATGGTGTCCGCAAAATGAGCACAATTTTGGAGGGAGTGATGCCAGATTCCATATTGGGGCTGGAACCATATTTGCACTGTCTGAAACACTCTGGACAAGCCCTGCAGTGCACAGCAGAGCTGGTGTCAAGATTTTGTGGCAATCTGCCACATGCTGTGCAATCTTGCCATTATGAGTGGACAAACTTTGCCAGCAGCTGTATAGTGAGCAGCTGAACAACAGGTGCAGGAAGCAACCTAGACAATCCCATTTTGCCCAGGTTGTCCATGAACAACTCATTTGAGTGCAATACTAGGAATGGTGAACCAATTCCCCATTCACCAACAGTCCCAAACCTTACCTTCACTCCATCATAGCATCTGCTTGGCAACAATGCAAAAATAAGAACCACCAGAAAAGCAACAAACAAACATTCTAAAACGTTCTAAATGAAATCATTCTATAATGTATATTTTAAAAAGTCAAGTCACCATTGTGTATTTCTATACTGCTTTTGTCTGTCCTAGTGCTCCTCCAGTAATACCGCAGTGCCTGCAGGAAAGCTGCTGGCTTTCACTGGGGGAGACTGCAGATGGTCTTGGTGGATGACATTGAGAAGATTTGGGCCTGGAAGGCCAGGCTGTAGACTGCACCATCTCAGCTTTTCAGGCAGCAGTCTGGTGGATACTGGTAGCATGGGAGGACAAACACTGCCTTCCAGAAAGAAAATAAAAAGAAAAAGGAGAGCGAGAGAGGGAGAGAAAGAGAGCGAGCGAGCAAGAGCGCCAGGGCAAGAGCACGAGGGGGCGGGGGGGAGAAAAAAGAGAGAGAGAGAGAGAGAGAGAGGGGGTGAGAGAGAGAGAAAGAGGGGGAGAGAGAGAGAGGAGAGGGAGGGAGAGAGAGAGAGAGAGATGGGGAGAGAGAGAGAGATGGGGAGAGAGAGAGCGAGAGCGAAGGAGAGAACAAGAGTGAGAGAGAAGGCGGAGCGAGAGAGAAGGCGGAGAGCGCACGAGAGCTTGGGGGAGGGCGAGAGAGGGGGGGGAGAGCGAGGGGGGGAAGAGCGAGGGGGGGAGAGCGAGGGGGGGGAGAGCGAGGGGGGGGAGAGCGAGGGGGGGGAAGAGCGAGGGGGGGGAAGAGCGAGGGGGGGGAAGAGCGAGGGGGGGGAGAGCGAGGGGGGGGAGAGCGAGGGGGGGGGGAGAGCGAGGGGGGGGAGAGCAAGGGGGGGGAGAGCGAGGGGGGGAGAGCGAGGGGGGGGAGAGCGAGGGGGGGAGAGCGAGGGGGGGGGAGAGCGAGGGGGGGGGAGAGCGAGGGGGGGGGAGAGCGAGGGGGGGGGGAGAGCGAGGGGGGGGGGAGAGCGAGGGGGGGGGAGAGCGAGGGGGGGGGAGAGCGAGGGGGGGGAGAGCGAGGGGGGGGAGAGCGAGGGGGGGAGAGCGAGGGGGGGGAGAGCGAGGGGGGGGAGAGCGAGGGGGGGGAGAGCGAGGGGGGGAGAGCGAGGGGGGGGAGAGCGAGGGGGGGAGAGCGAGGGGGGGAGAGCAGGGGGAGAGCGGTGGGGGGAGGAGAGCGGGGGGGGGAGGAGAGCGGGGGGGAGGAGAGCGGGGGGGGAGGAGAGCGGGGGGGGGAGAGCGAGGGGGGAGAGCGAGGGGGGAGAGCGAGGGGTGAGAGCGAGGGGGGAGAGCGAGGGGGGAGAGCGAGGGGGGAGAGCGAGGGGGGAGAGCGAGGGGGGAGAGCGAGGGGGGAGATCGAGGTGGGGAGATCGAGGTGGGGGAGAGATCGAGGGAGGGGGAGATCGAGGGGGGGTGGGAGATCGGGGGGTAGAGCGAGGGGGGGACATCGAGGGGGGGACATCGAGGGGGGGACAGCGAGGGGGGGAAGCGAGGGGGGGAAAGCGAGTGGGGGAAAGCGAGGGGGGGAAAGCGAGTGGGGGGAAAGCGAGGGGGGGGAAGCGAGGGGGGGAAAGCGAGGGGGGGAAAGCGAGGGGGGGAAAGCGAGGGGGGGGAAAGCGAGGGGGGGGAAAGCGAGGGGGGGGAAGCGAGGGGGGGGAAAGCGAGGGGGGGGAAAGCGAGGGGGGGAAAGCGAGGGGGGGGAAAGCGAGGGGGGGAAAGCGAGGGGGGGAAAGCGAGGGGGGGAAAGCGAGGGGGGGAAAGCGAGGGGGGGAAAGCGAGGGGGGGAAAGCGAGGGGGGGAAAGCGAGGGGGGAGCGCGAGGGGGGAGAGCGCGAGGGGGAGAGCGCGAGGGGGGAGAGCGCGAGGGGGGAGAGCGCGAGGGGGGAGAGCGCGAGGGGGGAGAGCGCGAGGGGGGAGATCGAGGTCGGGGAGAAAAGGGGGGGAGATCGGGGGGGGGGGAGATCGGGGGGGGGGGGAGATCGGGGGGGGGGGGAGATCGGGGGGGGGGAGATCGGGGGGGGGAGATCGGGGGGGGGAGATCGGGGGGGGGAGATCGGGGGGGGGGGAGAGAGATCGGGGGGGGGGAGAGATCGGGGGGGGGGGAGAGAGATCGGGGGGGGGAGAGATCGGGGGGGGGAGAGATCGGGGGGGGGAGAGATCGGGGGGGGGGAGAGATCGGGGGGGGAGATCGGGGGGGGAGATCGGGGGGGGAGATCGGGGGGGAGATCGGGGGGAGGAGATCGGGGGGGGAGATCGGGGGGGGGAGATCGGGGGGGGAGATCGGGGGGGGGAGATCGGGGGTGGGGGGAGATCGGGGGGGAGATCGGGGGGGGGAGATCGGGGGGGAGGATCGGGGGGGGGAAGATCGGGGGGGGGAAGATCGGGGGGGAAGATCGGGGGGAAGATCGGGGGGGGGGAGATCGGGGGGGGGGGAAGATCGGGGGGGGAGATCGGGGGGGGAGATCGGGGGGGATATCGGGGGGGGAAGATCGGGGGGGGGGAAGATCGGGGGTGGATAGATCGGGGGGGGAGATCGGGGGGGGGGAAGATCGGGGGGGGGAAGATCGGGGGGGGGGAAGATCGGGGGGGGGAAGATCGGGGGGGGGAAGATCGGGGGGGGAGACCGGGGGGGAGATCGGGGGGGGGAGATCGGGGGGGGGAGATCGTGGGGGGGAGATCGGGGGGTGGAGATCGGGGGGGGCGATCGGTGGGGGGGGAGAGATCGGGGGGGGGAGAGATCGGGGGGGGAGAGATCGGGGGGGAGAGATCGGGGGGGGGAGAGATCGGGGGGGGGAGAGATCGGGGGGGAGATCGGGGGGGGAGATCGGGGGGGGAGATCGGGGGGGGAGATCGTGGGGGGAGATCGGGGGGGGAGATCGGGGGGGGGGAGATCGGGGGGGGAGATCGGGGGGGGAGATCGGGGGGGAGATCGGGGGAGATCGGGGGGGAGATCGGGGGGGAGATCGGGGGGGGTGATCGGGGGGGGAGATCGGGGGGGGGAGATCGGGGGGGGGAGATCGGGGGGGGGAGAGCGAGGGGGGGAGAGCGAGGGGGGGAGAGCGAGGGGGGGAGAGCGAGGGGGGAGAGCGAGGGGGGGAGAGCGAGGGGGGTGAGAGCGAGGGGGGTGAGAGCGAGGGGGTGAGAGCGAGGGGGTGAGAGCGAGCGGGGGGGGAGAGCGGGGGGGGGGGAGAGCGAGGGGGGGAGAGCGAGGGGGGGAGAGCGAGGGGGGGAGAGCGAGGGGGGGAGAGCGAGGGGGAGAGCGAGGGGGGGGGAGAGCGAGGAGGGGGGAGAGCGAGGAGGGGGGAGAGCGAGGGGGGGGAGAGCGAGGGGGGGGGGAGAGCGAGGGGGGGGGAGAGCGAGGGGGGGGAGAGCGAGGGGGGGGGAGAGCGAGGGGGGGGGAGAGCGAGGGGGGGAGAGCGAGGTGGGGGGGAGAGCGAGGGGAGGGGAGAGCGAGGGGGGGGGAGAGCGAGGGGGGGAGAGCGAGGGGGGGGAGAGCGAGGGGGGGGAGAGCGAGGGGGGGGGAGAGCGAGGGGGGGAGAGCGAGGGGGTGGGGAAAGCGAGGGGTGGTGGAGGGACGAGCAAGGGGTGCGAAGGGGGGGGCGAGAGGGGCGGGCGAGAGGGGGGGGTGGAGCGCGGGGGGGTGGAGCGCGGGGGGGTGGAGCGCGGGGGGGTGGAGCGCGGGGGGGGGTGGAGAGCGAGGTGGGGGGGGGAGAGCGAGGTGGGGGGGGAGAGCGAGGTGGGGGGGGTGGCGGAGAGCGAGGTGGGGGGGGGGAAAGCGAGGTGGGGGGGGCGGGAGAGCGAGGTGGGGGGGGGCGGGAGAGCGAGGTGGGGGGGGGAGAGCGAGGTGGGGGGGGGAGAGCGAGGTGGGGGGGGGAGAGCAAGGTGGGGGGGGGGAGAGCGAGGTGGGGGGGGGGAGAGCGAAGTGGGGGGGGGGAGAGCGAGGTGGGGGGGGGAGAGCGAGGTGGAGGTGGGGAGAGCGAGGTGGGGGGGGGAGAGCGAGGTGGGGGGGGGGAGAGCGAGGTGGAGGGGGGGAGAGCGAGGTGGAGGGGGAGAGCGAGGTGGAGGGGGGAGAGCGAGGTGGGGGGGGAGAGCGAGGTGGGGGGGGGGAGAGCGAGGTGGGGGG
>NC_090381.1:44032915-44040148 GCF_036365525.1 Heterodontus francisci
GCGAGAGTGTGAGAGCGAGCGAGAGTGAGGGGAGCGCGTGTGAGAGAGAGCGCGAGAGCACGAGAGAGAGAGCGCAGAGAGAGAGAGCGCGAGAGAGAGAGCGCGAGAGAGAGAGCGCGAGAGAGAGAGCGCGAGAGAGAGAGCGCGGAGAGAGAGAGCGCGAGAGAGAGAGCGCGAGAGAGAGCGCGCGAGAGAGGAGCGCGAGAGCGCGTGAGAGAGAGCGCGTGAGAGAGAGCGCGAGAGTGAGAGAGCGCGAGAGAGAGAGAGAGCGCGAGAGGAGAAAGAGAGCGCGAGAGTGCGTGAGAGAGCGCGAGTGCGAGAGAGAGAGCGCGAGAGAGAGCGCGAGAGTGCGTGAGAGAGAGCGCGAGAGTGCGTGAGAGAGAGCGCGAGAGTGCGTGAGAGAGAGCGCGAGAGTGCGTGAGAGAGAGCGCGAGAGTGCGTGAGAGAGAGCGCGAGAGAGAGAGAGAGAGCGCGAGAGAGAGAGAGAGAGGCGCGAGAGAGAGAGAGAGCGCGAGAGAGAGAGAGAGAGAGAGCGCGAGAGAGAGAGAGAGAGCGCTGAGAGAGAGAGAGCGCGAGAGAGAAAGAGAGCGGGGGAGAGAAGAGAGCGGGGAGAGAAAGAGAGCGCGAGAGAGAAAGAGAGCGCGAGAGAGAAAGAGAGCGCGAGAGAGAAAGAGAGCGCGAGAGAGAGAGAGTGCGCGATACAGCGCACGAGAGGGGGAGAGCGCGTAATACAGTGAGCGAGAGAGAGAGCGAGAGCGCGTGAGAGTGTGAGAGCGCGAGAGAGAGAGCGCGAGAGAGAGCGCTGAGAGCGAGAGAGCGAGAGAGCACGAGAGAGAGCGCGAGAGAGAGAGCGCGAGAGAGAGAGCGCGAGAGAGAGAGCGCGAGAGCGCGTGAGAGAGAGCGCGAGAGTGAGAGAGCGCGAGAGAGAGAGAGAGAGCGCGATGAGAGAGAGAGAGAGCGCGAGAGAGCGTGAGAGAGAGCGCGAGAGTGCGTGAGAGAGAGCGCGAGAGTGCGTGAGAGAGAGCGCGATGTGCGCGAGAGAGAGAGCGCGAGAGTGCGTGAGAGAGAGCACGAGAGAGAGAGAGCACGAGAGAGAGAGAGAGTGCGAGAGAGAGAGAGAGAGCGCGAGAGAGAAGAGAGCGCGAGAGAGAAAGAGAGCGCGAGAGAGAAGAGAGCGCGAGAGAGAAAGAGAGCGCGAGAGAGAAAGAGAGCGCGAGAGAGAAAGAGAGCGCGAGAGAGAGCGAGAGAGTGCGCGATACAGCGCACGAGAGGGGGAGAGCGCGTAATACAGTGAGCGAGAGAGAGAGCGAGAGAGCGCGAGAGTGTGAGAGCGCGAGAGTGTGAGAGCGAGCGAGAGTGAGGGAGCGCGTGAGAGAGAGAGCGCGAGAGCACGAGAGAGAGAGCGCGAGAGAGAGAGCGCGAGAGAGAGAGCGCGAGAGAGAGAGCGCGAGAGAGAGCGCGCGAGAGAGAGAGAGCGCGAGAGAGAGAGCGCGAGAGCGCGTGAGAGAGAGCGCGAGAGCGAGAGAGCGCGAGAGAGAGAGAGAGCGCGAGAGAGCGTGAGAGAGAGCGCGAGAGTGCGTGAGAGAGAGCGCGAGAGTGCGTGAGAGAGAGCACGAGAGAGAGAGAGCACGAGAGAGAGAGAGAGCGCGAGAGAGAGAGAGAGAGCGCGAGAGAGAGAGAGAGCGCTGAGAGAGAGAGAGAGCGCGAGAGAGAGAGAGAGAGCTGCGAGAGAGAGAGAGAGAGCGCGAGAGAGAGAGAGAGAGCGCGAGAGAGAGAGAGAGCGCGAGAGAGAGTGAGAGCGCGAGAGAGAGAGAGAGCGCGATAGAGAGAGAGAGCGCAAGAGAGAGAGAGAGCGGGAGAGAGAGCGGGAGAGAGAGAGAGCGGGAGAGAGAGAGAGAGCGGGAGAGAGAGAGAGCGGGAGAGAGAGCGGGAGAGAGCGGGAGAGAGCGCGAGAGAGCGCGAGAGAGCGCGAGAGAGCGCGAGAGAGCGCGAGAGAGCGCGAGAGAGCGCGAGAGATAGAGAGAGCGCGAGAGAGAGAGAGAGAGCGCTGAGAGAGAGAGAGAGAGCTGCGAGAGAGGAGAGAGAGGAGCGCGAGAGAGAGAGAGAGAGCGCGAGAGAGAGAGAGAGCGCGAGAGAGAGAGAGAGCGCGCAGAGAGAGAGAGAGCGCGCAAGAGAGAGAGAGAGCGCGCAAGAGAGAGAGAGAGCGCGCGAGAGAGAGAGAGAGCGCGCGAGAGAGAGAGCGCGCGAGAGAGAGAGCGCGCGAGAGAGAGAGAGCGGGGGAGAGAAAGAGAGCGGGGGAGAGAAAGAGAGCGGGGGAGAGAAAGAGAGCGCGGGAGAGAAAGAGAGCGCGGGAGAGAAAGAGAGCGCGGGAGAGAAAGAGAGCGCGGGAGAGAAAGAGAGCGCGGGAGAGAAAGAGAGCGGGGAGAGAAAGAGAGCGGGGGAGAGAAAGAGAGCGCGGGAGAGAAAGAGAGCGCGGGAGAGAAAGAGAGCGCGGGAGAGAAAGAGCGCGCGGGAGAGAAAGAGCGCGCGGGAGAGAAAGAGCGCGCGGGAGAGAAAGAGCGCGCGGGAGAGAAAGAGCGCGCGGGAGAGAAAGAGCGCGCGGGAGAGAAAGAGAGCGCGTGAGAGAAAGAGAGCGCGAGAGAGAAAGAGAGCGCGAGAGAGAAAGAGAGCGAGAGAGAAAGAGAGCGCGAGAGAGAGAGATGTGCGCGATACAGCGCACGAGAGGGGAGAGCGCGTAATACAGTGCGCGAGAGAGAGAGCGAGAGAGCTCGAAAGTGTGAGAGCGCGAGAGTGTGAGCGCATGAGAGAGAGAGAGAGAGAGCGCGAGAGAGAGAGAGAGCGCGAGAGAGAGAGAGCGCGAGAGAGAGAGAGCGCGAGAGAGAGAGAGCGCGAGAGAGAGAGAGCGTCGAGAGAGAGAGAGCGCGAGAGAGAGAGAGAGCGCGAGAGAGAGAGAGCGCGAGAGAGAGAGCGCGAGAGCGCGTGAGAGAGCGCGAGAGAGAGAGAGCGCGAGAGAGAGAGAGAGCGCAAGAGAGAGGGAGAGCGCGAGAGAGAGCGCGAGAGTGCGTGAGAGAGCGCGAGAGTGCGTGAGAGAGGGCAAGAGAGAGAGAGAGAGCGCGAGAGAGAAAGAGAGCGCGAGAGAGAAAGAGAGCGCGAGAGAGAAAGAGAGCGCGAGAGCGAAAGAGAGCGCGAGAGAGAAAGAGAGCGCGAGAGAGAAAGAGAGCGCGAGAGAGAAAGAGAGCGCGAGAGAGAAAGAGAGCGCGAGAGAGAAAGAGAGCGCGAGAGAGAAAGAGAGCGCGAGAAAGAGAGCGCGAGAGAGAAAGAGAGCACGAGAGAGAGAGAGAGCACGAGAGAGAGAGAGTGCGCGATACAGCGCACGAGAGGGGGAGAGCGCGTAATACAGTGCGCGAGTGAGAGAGAGAGAGAGCGCGAGAGTGTGAGAGCGCGAGAGTGTGAGCGCGTGAGAGAGAGAGAGAGAGAGCGCTGAGAGAGAGAGAGCGCGAGAGAGAGAGAGCGCGAGAGAGAGAGAGCGCGAGAGAGAGAGCGCGAGAGAGAGAGCGCGAGAGAGAGAGCGCGAGAGCGCGTGAGAGAGAGCGCGTGAGAGAGAGCGCGTGAGAGAGAGCGCGTGAGAGAGAGCGCGTGAGAGAGAGCGCGTGAGAGAGAGAGCGCGAGAGAGAGAGAGAGCGCGAGAGAGAAAGAGAGCGCGAGAGAGAAAGAGAGCGCGAGAGAGAAAGAGAGCGCGAGAGAGAAAGAGAGCGCGAGAGAGAAAGAGAGCGCGAGAGTGCGTGAGAGAGCGCGAGTGCGTGAGAGAGAGCGCGAGAGTGAGCGCGAGAGGTGAGCGCGAGAGTGAGTGAGAGAGAGCGCGAGAGTGAGTGAGAGAGAGCGTGTGAGAGAGCGCGAGAGTGCGTGTGAGAGAGCGCGAGAGTGCGTGAGAGAGAGAGAGAGCGCGAGAGAGAGAGAGCGCGAGAGAGAGAGAGAGAGCGCGAGAGAGAGAGAGCGCGAGAGAGAAAGAGAGCGGGGGAGAGAAAGAGAGCGGGGGAGAGAAAGAGAGCGGGGGAGAGAAAGAGAGCGGGGGAGAGAAAGAGAGCGCGGAGAGAAAGAGAGCGCGAGAGAGAAGAGAGCGCGAGAGAGAAAGAGAGCGCGAGAGAGAGAGAGAGTGCGTGATACAGCGCACGAGAGGGGGAGAGCGCGTAATACAGTGAGCGAGAGAGAGAGCGAGAGAGCGCGAGAGTGTGAGACCGCGAGAGAGAGAGCGCGAGAGAGAGAGCGCGAGAGAGAGAGCGCGAGAGAGAGAGCGCGAGAGAGAGAGCGCGAGAGAGAGAGAGCGCGAGAGCGAGAGCGCGCGAGCGAGAGAGCGCGAGCGAGAGAGCGCGAGAGAGAGAGCGCGAGAGAGAGAGCGCGAGAGTGCGTGAGAGAGAGCGCGAGAGCGAGAGAGCGCGAGAGAGAGAGAGAGCGCGAGAGAGCGTGAGAGAGAGCGCGAGAGTGCGTGAGAGAGAGCGCGAGAGTGCGTGAGCGAGAGCGCGAGAGTGCGTGAGAGAGAGCGCGAGAGTGCGTGAGAGAGAGCGCGAGAGTGCGTGAGAGAGAGCATGAGAGAGAGCGCGAGAGAGAGAGAGAGAGCTGCGAGAGAGAGAGAGAGAGCGCGAGAGAGAGAGAGAGAGCGCGAGAGAGAGAGCGCGAGAGAGAGAGAGAGAGCGCTGAGAGAGAGAGAGAGAGCGCGAGAGAGAAGAGAGCGCGAGAGAGAAAGAGAGCGCGAGAGAGAAAGAGAGCGCGAGAGAGAAAGAGGAGCGCGAGAAAAGAGAGCGCAAGAGAGAAAGAGAGAGCGCGAGAGAGAGAGAGTGCGCGATACAGCGCACGAGAGGGGGCGAGCGCGTAATACAGTGAGCGAGAGAGAGAGCGAGATGAGCGCGAGAGTGTGAGAGCACGAGAGTGTGAGAGCGAGCGAGCGAGAGTGAGGGAGCGCGTGAGAGAGTGAGCGCGAGAGCACGAGAGAGAGAGCGCGAGAGAGAGAGCGCGAGAGAGAGAGCGCGAGAGAGAGAGCGCGAGAGAGAGAGCGCGAGAGAGATGAGCGCGAGAGAGAGAACGCGAGAGAGAGAGCGAGAGAGAGAGCGCGAGAGAGCGTGAGAGAGAGCGCGAGAGTGCGTGAGAGAGAGCGCGAGAGTGCGCGAGAGAGAGAGAGCACGAGAGAGAGAGAGAGAGCGCGAGAGAGAGTGAGAGAGCGCGAGAGAGAGAGAGAGAGCGCGAGAGAGCGCGAGAGAGAGAGAGAGCGCGAGAGAGAGAGCGCGAGAGAGAGAGCGCGAGAGAGAGAGAGAGCGCGAGAGAGAGAGAGAGCGCGAGAGAGAGAGAGAGCGCGAGAGAGAGAGAGCGCGCGAGAGAGAGAGAGCGAGCGCGAGAGAGAGAGAGCGAGCGCGAGAGAGAGAGAGCGCGCGTGTGAGAGAGAGCGCGCGCGTGAGAGAGAGCGCGCGAGAGAGAGAGCGCGCGAGAGAGAGAGCGCGCGAGAGAGAGAGAGAGAGCGCGAGAGAGAGAGAGAGCGCGAGAGAGAGAGAGCGCTGAGAGAGAGAGAGAGCGCGAGAGAGAGAGAGAGCGCGAGAGAAAGAGGGAAAGAGAGAGAGAAGAAAAAGAGAGCGTGCGAGAGATAGAGCGCGCGAGCGAGTGAGAGAGAGAAGAGAGAGATTGCGCGCGAGCGAAAAAAAGAGATAGCGCGCGCGAGAAGAGAGAGAGCGCAAGCGAGAGAGAGAGCGCGAGCGAGAGAGAGAGAGAGGAGCGCGAGCGAGAGAGAGAGAGAGCGCGAGCGAGAGAGAGAGAGAGCGCGAGCGAGAGAGAGAGAGAGAGCGCGAGCGAGAGCGAGAGCGAGTGCCCGAGCGAGAGAGCGCGCGAGAGAGAGAGAGAGAAGAGATAGAGAAAAGAGAGAGAAGAGAGAGAGGAGAGGAGAGAGCGAGAGCGAGAGAGAGCGCGCGTGAGAGCGAGAGAGAGCGCGCGTGAGAGCGAGAGAGAGCGCGCGTGAGAGCGAGAGAGAGCGCGCGTGAGAGCGAGAGAGAGCGCGCGAGAGCGAGAGAGAGCACGCGAGAGCGAGAGAGAGCACGCGTGAGAGCGAGAGAGAGCGCGCGTGAGAGCGAGAGAGAGAGCGCGAGCGAGCGAAAGAGAGAGAGAGCCTGAGCAAGCGAAAGCGAGAGAGCGCGCGAGAAAGAGAGAGAGAGAGAGAGCGCCCGCGATCGAGAGAGAAGAGAGCGCGAACGAGAGCGAGAGAGAGTGAGCAGCGAACGAGAGCGAGAGAGAGTGAGCGCGAGAGAGAGAGAGAGCACCCGCGATCGATAGAGAAGAGAGCGCGCGCGAGAGCGAGAGAGAGAGAGCGCGCGCGAGAGAGAGAGAGAGAGCGCGCGCGAGAGAGAGAGAGAGAGAGAGAGAGAGAGAGAGAGAGAGAGAGAGCTCGCGCGGGCGCGAGAGCTCGGGAGAGAGAGAGAGCGCACTCGCGCGCGAGCTCGGGCGAGAGAGAGAGCGCACTCGCACGCGAGCTCGGGAGAGAGAGAGAGCGCGCGCAGCGCGCAAGCTTGGGAGAGAGAGAGAGGAGAGAGACAGCGCGAGCGAGCGAGAGACAGAGAGAGAAGAGAGCGCACGCGCGAGCTCGAGAGCGCACGCGCGAGCAAGAGAGAGAAGAGAGCGTGCATGCGAGCTCGAGAGCGAAGAGAGCGCGCGAGCGAGAAAGAGAGAGGAGAGCTCGCACGCGAGCTCGAGAGCGAGCGAGCGCTGCGAGAGAGAGCGAACGCGAGAGAGAGAGAGAGCGCGAGCGTGAGAGAGAGAGAGCGCGAGCGAGCGAGAGACAGAGAGAAAAGAGAGCGCACGCGCGAGCTCGAGAGCGAAGAGAGCGCGCGAGCGAGAAAGAGAGAAGAGAGCTCGCGAGCGAGCGAGAGAGAGCGAGCGCGAGAGAGAGAGAGCGAGCGCGAGAGAGAGAGAGCGAGCGCGAGAGAGAGAGAGCGCGAGCGAGCGAGAGACAGAGAGAAAAGAGAGCGCACGCGCGAGCTCGAGAGCGAAGAGAGCACGCGAGCGAGAAAGAGAAAGAGAGCTCGCGAGCGAGAGAGAGAGAGCGAGCGCGAGAGAGAGAGCGCGAGCGCAAGATAGAGAGAGAGAGCGCGAGAGAGAGAGAGCGCGCGAGCGTGAGAAAGAGAGCGCGAGAGAGAAAGAGAGCGCGAGAGAGAGAGAGCGCGAGAGAGAGAGAGAGCGCGAGAGAGAGGAGAGAGCGCA